>NW_005054502.1:862438-875101 GCF_000277835.1 Geospiza fortis | reverse complement strand
CGTGCGACGGGCAGGACGCCTGGGGCAGGTAAGGGCTAGTCCCGGGCGGGGTGGGGAGGGGCCGCCCCCCTCCGCCGGGTCTCACCTCGCTTCTCTCCTCCGCAGCTTCTCCCTGACTCTGATCGACGCTCTGGACACGCTGCTGGTGAGTAGGAGCCAGCCCTGAGTGCCCGCAGCCTGCTCAAGGCCTCTGTGCGCCACCTGTACACTTGGATTTTATGTGGTGGTGCCAAAAGTCAGTTATTCATTGACCTGAGAGCTTTCCATTTCCCTTTGCATCACCCCTTGGGATGGGTGGCAGAGCACCCCTTTCCTGACAGCCTCTGGTGTAAAATTCTAAAGTGTGTGAAAAAAGATTTTTGAAAGATGGAACTGTCAGGTTTTTAGTAATGTGAAAAACGTCAATCGCTTGTTTTTAAAATTTTAAAAGTTTAATAGTAATAAAATGGTTATAAAAATAGTAATACAGTTAGAGTAATAATAATTTGGATAATTTGAATTAGGACAATGTGAGACAATAGAGACAAAGAGTTACGGACAGTCCGGGTACCTTTTTCTGGGCAGCATGAATCCAAAAAAGGGCCCACGTTAACAGAGGATTAAGCCTTAAAAGCAACAGCCTGTTGCATATTCATACACCTGATACATGATGCATAAATTCCATTCAAATACAGGATTCTGTCTGGTCAGTGTCAGCTCTTCCTCCGAATCCTAACAGCGCCTTCGAGGCGGGAAAAAGTTCGTGTCTTCTGATAAGAGGGCAATAAATTCTTTTTCTCTGAAAGATTCAGGTGTCCTGTGGCTGCTATTTCACTGCAAATCCTTTCTTTAAAAAAAGTAGCCTACATAGCATCGTTTTTATTTTAACCTTATGTTATAACCCAAACCTATATTTAACACACTACTTAAGAGAATTAATACAGCATTACTTTCCAACTCAACACATACAATGTTCATTTTAATATTTGCGAAAAGCCAATCATAAAATACGCATTTTGCACAGTAATGTCTGTAGTTAATGATGTCACCAAATAGTAAACCCAACTAAAATCAGCCCCAAATATTGAGCTGCTCTTTGTTTTTCCATGAACTCTAAGCCTGATTTCTCTATTTCCCTGCAGATCTTGGGAAATGTTTCCGAGTTCCAGCGAGTTGTCAACGTGCTGCAGGAGGGGGTGGACTTCGATATTGATGTCAATGCATCTGTCTTTGAAACAAACATTCGAGGTGAGCTGGGGTTTTCTGGGAGTCTGTGTTGGGTTTCCTTCTTGTACAAATCTCAGAGGAGGTGGTCAGAGGGAATTTGGGACACAGAGTAAGAGGAACCATAAACAGAGAGAAAAGCCACAAACAAACGTCACTTCCTTTCAGTCTTTGCACATCCCTTTTTGCTTCCTGTCTCAAGACAAGCAGAAATAGATGTGGCACTTTCAGTATTCTGGTGTGAGGTTTTCAGCTTTGGAATAAATATATTTTTCACTGCAAGCATACAGATTTTATCCTCCTGTCTTTTGTGTGCTGTTTTGGAATAGAGATTATCAGTTTCTGGGATTATTCTTTTTTTTTCTTCAAAATCACAAAGGCTTTTGGAGTCTTGCACCTTGAATGTCTGACTGCTTCAGTGCCATCTAGCTAAATAACACCGTGGTTTTTAAGAAACAGTGTTTTATTATACTTATTCAAAAAACCAGTGTTTATTATACCTGTTAGTTATGCAAAACTGTTAGTTATGCTTCTGTTGTTTGTCCTGCCAAATATTGCTGTGCCAATTTTTGCAGCAGTGTAATTTCTCTGTGGTTGTTACGTGACCATAGGCAAACCTGTGAAATAACTAGTATTAGCTAATTTAGCTGTATTAGCTATATAAGTAATTACTAAATATAGCTAATGACTCACAGCTGCTGTCACATTGAAATTTTGGCCTCTTCCTAGAAAACAGAAATATATCATAGAATCTGAGAGTGGTTTGGGGTGGAAAGGACTTTAAAGATCATCCATTCTACCCCCTGCCATGGCAGGGACACCTTCCACTATCCCAGGCTGCTCCAAGCCCTGTCCAGACTGGCCTTGGGGAATGCCAGGGGTCCAGGGGCAGCCCCAGCTGTTCTGGCCACCCTGTGCCAGGGCCTGCCCACCCTCCCAGGGAGAATTCCTTCCCAATATCCCATCTAACCCTGCCCTCTGGCAGTTTAAAACCATCATCCCTTATCCTGTAACTCCACAGGTTTCTGCTGCCCTGCAAACAAGCAGCAAGAAACAAATCACTCTTCTCTTAACCCATTCCTCCCCACATGGTGTAATGGATTCTGCTGTGTCCTTGCAGTGGTGGGAGGGCTCCTCTCTGCTCACCTGCTCTCCAGGAAGGCTGGGCTTGAAGTGGAAGCAGGCTGGCCGTGCTCAGGACCTCTCCTGAGGATGGCTGAGGAAGCAGCTCGCAAACTGCTGCCAGGTGAGCCCCTGTCTGCTGTGTGTCACTGTGCTGGGGATCAGGAGCTGCCTGCTGCCTGTGGTGGGAGATGCACTGCTGGATGAGCCAGCTCAAAAACCAGTCCTGTGTTCCCTGGGCTCCAAGCTCAGTGCTCCAGGTTTAATTTGTAATGTACGTGTACATGCCAAGTGCTGCGTGTGCTTAACACATCAGTGTGCATGTTGCTTGTTGAGGGGAAATATATTTAATATAAATAATAAGTAAAGGCTGAGAGACAGCAGCTTGTAAAGACAAGAAGATGCTGCCTCATGTGCTTTTTGTGGGCTATGTGCCCTCGTGGCATGGCCCTGTCCCCTTGTGTGCACCCATGGGGTGATCACAGCCTCACTGTTTGCACTTTGCTGGCCAGTGTGTTCAGTGACCACCTTGCTTGTGCTGTAAAAAAATGTGGGGATGCAATCTGCTGCTCTGGCAAGGTGGAAGAGATGCCCAGGACCTTCCCAGGACTGTGTGTACTGTGGTGTTGTGAGGTCCCCAGGACGAGGTGAGAGATGAGAATTTGACTCCGTGTTTTCAGAAGGCCGATATATTATGTTATGTTATGTTCATTACATTTTACATTACACATTACATTTTACATTTTATTATACATTATATATATTATATTTTATTATATTTATTTATTTTATTATATTATTAACTATATTAAAAGAAAGAGGCTACATCAGAAGGCTTAACAAGAATGATAATGAAAGCTTGTGACTGATTCTTCAGAGTCCAACACAGCTGATGGTGATTGGTCATTAATTAAAAACAATTCATATGGAACCAATCAAAGATGCACCCGTTGGTAAATGATCTCCAGACCACATTCCCAAACAAAATCTGATAATTATTGTTTTCATTCTTTTCTGAGGCTTCTCAGCTTCCCAGGAGAAGAAATCCTGGTGAAGGGATTTTTCAGAAAATATCATGGTGACAGTGTGTACCCTCTCTGACCCTCCCAGGATCACACTCAAGTTCTCATTTTGTTCTCTGCAGTTACTCCAGCCCCCATATTCCTGCCCATGTGCAGTGGGGATGTGAGGCACATATTTACTTGAGAGTCTGTTAAACACAACTCTGAGCATTTCTGTGACCCCAAAATCCTGTGTTTCAGCTTTCCAGACCCCAACTGGGATGCCCTATGGCACAGTGAACCTGCTGCATGGAGTAAACCCTGGGGAGACCCCAGTCACCTGTACTGCTGGAATTGGCACCTTTATAGTGGAGTTTGCCACCTTAAGCCACCTCACTGGTGACCCAGTGTTCGAGGACGTTGCCAGGAAGGCTTTGAAGGCACTGTGGAAAAATCGCTCGGATATTGGGCTGGTGAGTGAGCAATGGACTTGGGATGTGCTGGGCTGCTTTGTAGCTTTGTGGATGCAATTCTAGGCATGAAAAAGCATCAACAGAGAGGAGATAGAGTTGGATAAATAACCACAGTGCTCCTAACTGGGCTCAAGGCTCGTGCTCACCATTGTTGCTGAACACCTGCAGCATCCACATCCCTGTTTCACTGCAGCAGCCCAACATTATCCCATTGTTCTGGCCCACACCAGATGTGGCTGGGAGACAAATGCCTCCTGCTGGGTGCTGCAGCTCTTGTGACAGCAGCTGGAGCAGATAAAATGAAAGGTCTGTCTGATGCCTGGTGGGACAAAGGCCTAGGGAAGAGAACAAGAGTAAACTGCACTGAGATATTACCAGCCTGTACAGCTCTGGGGTTCAGGAACACCCAGAGCTGGGTGTATTATCTCCGTGTTAACTGTCTCCTGCTCTTTTCTATTGCTGCTTTTTCAACCTCTGTGAAGTGTTGGTGTTGCATATGTGAACTGAAACAGATTTATTTTTACCCTGTGTTTATTGCCAGAAATTATCCACAGGCTGTATGAAGAAATGTTTCCCTTTGTTTGCTTTGGGATTTGTTTATTTTTGATTTATATCCCAAATCCTTGATCATTGCTGGCTTTTTTTCACGTTTGCTAAGAAAGACATGATTGTGTATTTAATTCTCCATCAGCTGGGTTTGTTCACAGGCTGGAGAGTGCCAGCATATATTTAAATATTAACATGGCAGCTGTTGTTCCTTTGACATTCTTGGCCTCTGTCTCTGTATCTGCACCTCTCCATCCTTCTCTGCTCATTTGAAAGATCAGAATTAGGACCAGACATTTCATGTTGAAATTGTGCATTTTTACAGTAACATTATAATGTGTTGTTTTGGCCAGTGAAGCGTTGATATTGGAAGCATAAAATGTTTATTAGATATATAAAATACATTATCAGCATGAAAATTGTATTTTCTACAGTTTGCATATAAGCATAACAGTTGTGTTTTCTACAGTTTGTATTTCTCTGATGCTGATAAATGTGTCCTGTAATGGAGAAAATGCTGGTTGGAATGGACATTGTATATCTGTGAAACTGATGGTCTGAAAACAGTACCAGGATTTCTTGTGTCACTTGAAGCCCCTCTCTCCTTGTCCTTCCCTCCTTCCAGGTGGGGAACCACATTGATGTGATCACTGCCAAGTGGGTGGCCCAGGATGCTGGGATTGGGGCAGGGGTGGACTCCTATTTTGAGTACCTGGTTAAAGGAGCCATCCTCCTGCAGGACAAGGAGCTGATGTCCATGTTTTTAGGTGAGTCTTTGTTTTCTGTGGGAAGGAGGAGATGAAGGATCTATTGGGACACATTCAAGACTGTTCTGAAGGCTTTGCTGTAATTCTTTTGAACAGTCTGTGATAACAGAGTTACCTAAGTGAGCACCCTGAGAAGTCATTGAACATGGCTCAAGTGAAAAAGGGGCTTCTCTCATTCTTAAAAATAAGCCTTTTTTTGCTTTCTTTTTCTTTTTGTTACAGATGGCTTACCTACCCATCTTTTCTTTACAGAATATAACAAAGCTATCAAGAATTACACCAAGTTTGATGACTGGTACCTGTGGGTTCAGATGTACAAAGGAACAGTGTCCATGCCTGTGTTCCAGTCTCTGGAGGCCTATTGGCCAGGCCTGCAGGTAAGAGCTGTCATACCAGCAGCATCTGCTGATTCTGTTCATCTGTCAGGGACTGGTCTTCAAGAAAAAAGTTACAAATATCATCTCATCTCTGCAGGTTTCAAAGTTTGGTTTGTTCTCTGGTGAAATCTGCAATAGCCTGAGCCTGTAGAAGGTGATGTTGAAGAAAATGTTGAATCTCCCATTCAGCATGATGGGAGGGCACTTCTGTGGTAGCAAGCTCCACTGACAATGGTCCCATAATCCAAATGGGAATATGAGGAAAAAGAAACACACACCTCTTTTTCTATCACCTCACAAATGTTTCATTTGTGTGAATATTTTCCCGTCAAGAGCTTTGCTTTCTCATCAGTCTTCTTGTTTGGACTGAGAATTTGTTTTCCTAACTGAGAGATTGGATGCTGTGATTGACTAAACATTTGATTGAAGAAACACAGCCTTCTTTAAAAAAAAAATCAGAGTCTTCATATTATTTCAGGTGTGGGAATGTGATCCGCTAGAAAAACAGCATTTTCAGTCTTACCTGTTCTTAGGGCATCGTGCCCAGTATCAGTTACCCCACTCAGACTTGCTGAAATACCCATTTCTGTCACTGGGTATTGCTTTGCCTAGAGCAGTGCTGTTGCATCAATTCCTGTGCTGCTTTTTTCACTCCCGTGTTTGTTTGCTGTTTCCTGTCTCCAGAGCCTCATTGGGGATGTGGATAATGCCATGCGCACCTTCCTCAACTATTACACGGTCTGGAAGCAGTTTGGGGGCCTGCCTGAGTTCTACAACATTCCCCAGGGATACACAGTGGACAAGAGGGAAGGATATCCACTCAGGCCTGGTAAAAAAACTGAAATTAAAAGGGACATGAACTCCTGCTTTAGCTCTGCTTGGGAGATCAAATGTTAGCAACACCACAGCTTCCTCCCCAGTTAAGCTCTGACTCAGTTCCTGCCGGGATTTCAGCTGGGATTTCCAGAGTTAAAGCTGCAGATTTTGTTTTCCCCCACTCACAAAGACAGGAAGGAAACAGGAAGCAAACCATAATGTTATTGTAGAAAGGTGGCCTGTTAATGAATTTTGTTCACAGTGTGGAATTTGACATGTTTAAGTGTTAATTGTCTGGCATGGGGTGCTTCAGTCATGTGAAATGTTAAAGGGACTGCTTATGTCGTTTAAATTTGGGAAGTGAAAGTGAATAGACTGTTCCAGGTCTGCATCTAGGAGGGATTCTGTGTTGTCTGTGATACTATAAGGAAATTATCTCTCTTTTTTTTCTCATTTTTTACAACTCTGACAAAAAAAAAAATTAGCCTGATTAGTGGGTCCATAAATGTAAATGAGAATAATGAACTTCCTTTTGGTCTGAGTGTTCAGGTGACATCCACACTGGACAAATCTACCAAAAATACTCATCAGCCCTAACTGTCAAAGGTGTTTAAGTAAAGACCTGTTCCTTTACTAAGTAAACACAGATGGTGCTTATGTTGTCTGTATAGAGTATTTCCACTCTATTGTTCAAAAACTCTATTTTGAGGATTGAATTTCTTGTTTGTAATCCTTTCCAGAAGTATTTTGTTTAACTTTGACAACTGAGTATTAATCTTTTTGTCTCCTGTTTCTCTCCCACTCGCTGAATGTGGGAGGGAGCATTAGTCACTCTTACCTGAGCTGCTGCAGTCTACTTAGAGGGAATTTCTTTGTAGCACATCCTTAGGAAAAGGAAAATCTGTGCTTGGAGCCAGGCAAACCAGGCTGTTCACCTGATTATGCTGAAGTATTTTTAAATTAGTTCAAGGAATAGCTCATCTTCTGTGTGTGTGTGCTTTGATAATCTTTGTGCTGGCAATGTTTGGGTGTTTTGCAGAGCTGATTGAGAGCGCGATGTATCTGTACCGTGCCACGAGAGACCCCACACTGCTGGAGCTGGGGAGAGATGCTGTGGAGTCCATAGAGAAAATCAGCAAGGTGGACTGTGGCTTTGCAACTGTGAGTGCTAAATCCTCTGCCATGGCAGCTGAAGGGCTGCTAAAAATCAGCTTTCAGAGTGTTCTCATGAGTGATGTTTTGTCATTGATTCAAGCAATCATTTTGGGCAAAACATGACTTTTTTTTCCACAAACCCCTTGTATTTCTCTGTGTAGCTGCTCTGGTGATTGCTGGGCATGTTTCTGGTTGTAGCTTCCTCACAGTGGGCCAAATTCTATCATGGGCTGTTGCCCTAGAGCCCAAAACATGGGAAAGTACCAGAAGCTTCTCCTGCATTTCTAGTAGGTGTTGCAACTGAGCAGGAGGACTCTCATGCAGGCTCCTTCTGTCAGCTGTGTGATTCTGCTTTCCCACTATGCCTTGAAAATCTGGTCAAACACACGAGAAGTACAGTGAATGATTTCTATATAGTTATTTAATAGAGGATTTCAAACATGCTATCAAGCTCTATTTTACAAAAAAACTCCTTAAAAATATTGGGAGTGAGTAGGTGAAAGCCTTGATGTTTTTTTCTTTAGTGGGGAAATGATGGGAATCTATTCTCCTTGCCCAGACTGAACTGAGGATGAGTTTAAATGTTAGGAAGAGATTTTTCAGTGTGGGGGTGCTGAGGCCCTGGCACAGGGTGCCCAGAGCAGCTGTGGCTGCCCCTGGATCCCTGGCAGGTTGGACAGGCCTTGGGGCAATCTGGGACAGTGGAAGGTGTCCCTGCCCATGGCAGGGGATGGAATGAGATGATTTTTAAGGTCTCTTCCAACCCAAGCCATTCTAGGATAAGATACAGGGTGAGTTGGTGTCATACTGTGCTGTTTAACTGAGATTAATTCCAAGTTACTTTTAGTTTTCTCCTTTTCTCTCTAAATTCATAACCTATTGAATTCAATGTAACTGTAACCCACTCTGTTCTCTTGTAGATCAAAGACTTGAGGGACCACAGGCTGGATAACCGCATGGAATCCTTCTTCTTGGCTGAAACAATCAAATACCTGTACCTGCTGTTTGACCCAGACAACTTCATCCACAATGATGGCTCAGACTTCGACGTGGTGGTCACACCCTATGGGGAATGTGTCCTGAATGCTGGAGGGTACATCTTCAACACTGAGGCTCATCCCATCGACCCTGCTGCCCTGCACTGCTGTAGGAAGCGCAGAGAAGAGCAGTGGGAGGTGGAAGACTTGATGAGGGAATTCTACTCGCGGAAGAAAACCAAGAAATTCACTTTAAAAAGAGCTCCTGACCATGGTGAAGGGGAAAATGCTAAAGACTCCAAAGATGCCTCTTCAGAGAAAGCTGGAGAGAAGAGAAACTCTAAGAAAAGCTCACACTCCCTCCTGAGCTGCCCCAGTCAATCCTTTAACTCCAAGCTTGCAGTACTGGGACAGGTCTTCCTGGATAACACCTGATCCTCTTTGCATCATCACTTCAAATTGTTGAACTTGTTTCAGATTCTGGGAATATATTTTTATAGTTTCATAATGGAAAGTGTGGTACCTCACAATGTGAATTCTATTATGAAGTGAAACAACTTCCCATTAAATTCTGCTACTGCTCCTTTCTAAGCCATGACTCAGGTGCCAGCTGTTAATGCCTTCGAGCTGCTGATCTCAAAGCAGTTGGTTGCCTGAATATCAAGCAGGTGTCCAGAAAAAGAAAGGTCTACGTGTTAAATGTACCTTTTTTATTGCATTTTGTGAGTTTTAGAGGCTTACAGAAAGATACTAGCTTACTTTGTTCTCTAAAAATGAGCCTGAGTTTCTTGTCATAAGGGGAAAAGGAGGAATTACTGTAGCTTCACTACAACTCTCTGTGTGCTCCATCTTTTATCTCTGGCCACTTTATAAACATGTAGTTCATGTTGAAAAATTGCTGCCCAGTGGAGAAAACCTATTTATTTTGAGTTGAAGGCTCAGTTTTGTTGGGCATGAAGGATGGTGTGGGGGGAGAGGAGCACTTGGAACATGGGAAGGTACTCAGTCCCTCTTGTTTCAGTTCAGCACCTGTGTGGGTCAGCACCTCCTGCTTGAAAACCATTTTAGTGAATGTCCAGGTAATGTCTGGACAAAAAACTGAGCTGGAGGGTGGGCTAGGAAATGTTTGGTTGATTCCACAGTGTAGCTAGCTTATCTCTTATTTCCCCATTTTCTTCCTCTTTCTAACTTCCCTTTGTGCCCCATGTATTTCACTGTACCTCAGTCAGTGCAGCCACCCCAGGGTGCCCCAGCTGAGGTGAACACGAGCCATGCACAAGGCTTGGGTGGAAGGGGACTCAGCCCAGGCTGAAACTGCAGCTGTGCTTTGGTGCTGCAGGCAGCTGAGCAGATGTTCATGAACCTCTTGGTGTTCAGCTGACTTGCACATCCAAACCTTTAAATACATTATTGGTGTCTTTGCAACAGCTGTGTGCAGTGACCAGGAAAGGAGGAATCAGTGTGGCCAAGAGGTTTTCTTTCTAAAGGAAAAACCAAAAGCAGGGCAGAAAAGTGATGGAGTTTCTTCAAGCCTGCTGGAAAGTGAGGAGGTTGGAGCAAGCTACAATTATATGAGTAGGCTAGAGGTACAGGAGAAATAAATCCCTGTGAGCAGGGAAATACTTAAATACAGATGGACCAGTGCCACTCTGCTGATGTGTGGTTGCCTTGAGAAAGTAATTTTTGTTGTTGTTTTGACCTGGATTAATGCTGTAAAGTTAAATAAAGTTGGCATTTTACCCTTTGGGGTAGAAATCTTGTTGCAGTTGTGAATGAGCTGTGGTAAGAGACACTTGCAGTGCTGGACAGGCATATTGAAAGGATTAGTAAGCTACAGAGGTTTTGGTTGTGTCCTTCTTTCCCTGGCAGCTGGGACAGTGCAGGAATTCTGCATTGACACAGCCCTTGCAGCCCTTCTGAGACAGGAGAACCCAAAACCAAGCATTGTTGGACAACGATGAAGCTCTTGTTAGCGGCTCCTTGTTGTCACCATAGGTTATCTTTTTATTTTCCAGCTGTTGAAATCTCACACACTCTTCATTGTTTAATCTGCAGAAAACAAACCCCAGGCCTTCTCCAACAGCTTTGCTCAGTGCTGGGTCAGGTCCTGAATCTCAGCATTGTCCTAGCTGTGAGGTGGAGGAAAATAATGGGACAGGGCAGATCTCCAACTCGTTAGATCCCTCCTGACCAGGGCATTTTGGTACCCTCATCCAGGAACTTTCAGCAGCAGAACCAAGGAGCTGTGGGCTGGGGAGATGAGGTTGTTCCTCAGCATGGTTGGAGGTGAGAGAACTCATCTGTGCATGGCTACTGTGGGTAATTAGATTGATCTTGATCAGATTCCCAGATTTATCTGAGTAGGAAGGCACCCAGACAGATGATCGAGTCCAACTGCAAGTCAGTGGCCCAGACAGGAACTGAAACTTTGGTATTATGACCAGCTGAGCTAATCTCGGATTAGTGCTGTGGGCTGGGTGACTCAGAACAACCCAGAACAGCCTCAACTGTTCCTTGTTCCAGTGTTGTTCCATCTCACAAAGCCTTTATTTTAACAAAAACAAACTGTGATCGTGTCCTCAGTGATCTTTTCCTTAAACAGAAAAGGGTGTGGCTGGGCCTCACTGATGGAAATAAAGGCATTGGGATGGAAATCGAATGGGAGGCAGAGCCACGGGTGTTATAGGTAAAAATCGATAAAGCCAATTTAATAATTAATAAAAAATATATTTTATTCCATGATTGCAAATACGGTCCTCGATCAGCCACAGTCAAAAAGACAGGATCCGCGCTGAGTGAACCTCGCACCTCCCTCTGTTCACTAACGTAGGTCCGGGGCTGTTTTTTACAGTTTTTTCTGCCTGAGGCAGAGGTGCGTCCATTCTTTTGTTACTCAGCATATGCATGAAGTCTCTTTTGTCTGTGCGGGGCTGGACAATGATGTTTCTGGGAGGGTTGATGTCGAGTTAGGGGAATCCAGTATTCAGATGTTTGTTCCTGATGACTCTGGTTATCTTGATGGAAGATGCTTATTGTGAAAAACGCCAATCACTTGTTTTTAAAATTTTAAAAGTTTAATAGTAATAAAATGGTTATAAAAATAGTATTACAATTAGAGTAATAATAATTTGGACAATTTGAATTAGGACAATATGAAACAATAGAGAGAAAGAGTTACAGATGTCCGGGCACCTTTTTCTGGGCAGAACGAGCCCGAAAAAGGACCCACGTTAACAGAGGATTAAGCCTTAAAAGCAACAGCCTGTTGCATATTCATACACCTCATACATGATGCATAAATTCCATTCAAATACAGGATTCTGTCTGCTCATCGTCAACTTCTCCGAATCCTAACAGCGCTTTCGAGGCGGGAAGAAGTTCGTGTCTTCTGATAAGAGGGCAATACATTCTCTTTCTCTGAAAGATTTAGATGTCCTGTGGCTGCTATCTCAGTGCGAGTCCTTTCTTTAAAAAAAGTATCCTACACAGCATCGTTTCTATTTAAACATTTTTTATAACCCAAACCTATATTTAACACACTACTTAAGAGAATTAATACAGCATTACTTTCCAACTCAACACATATAATATTCATTTTAATATTTGCGAAAAGCCAATCATAAAATATGCGTTTTTCACAGTAATGTCTGTAGTTAATGATGTCACCAAATAGTAAAGCCAACTAAAATCAGCCCCAAATATTGAGCTGCTCTTTGTTTTTCCATGAACTCTAAGCCTGAGTCTCTATTTCCCTGCAGATCTTGGGAAATGTTTCCGAGTTCCAGCGAGTTGTCAACGTGCTGCAGGAGGGGGTGGACTTCGATATTGATGTCAATGCATCTGTCTTTGAAACAAACATTCGAGGTGAGCTGGGGTTTTCTGGGAGTCTGTGTTGGGTAAAATACGCATTTTTCACACTTATCAAGTGTTCATCGCTGTTGGGTGTTCCAGGATAGCCCCGGGAAATGCCCATCTCCCCACCGGCCACGTCCTTTCGCTTGCTAATGAGGCTCTCTTTCCTTGCTGCCATCCGGAGTTTCACAATTTCGATGTGCCAATCTGCCTCCTGAGTGTCAGCGTTTCAGATTTTTGTTACACGCACAATTTTATTTACAACTTTATTTCACATCTATTTCCTACAAGCACGAATTATCTCACACCACACATTGCACGGGGGAGCGCGGACAGGCCGCGGCTCCCATCGCTCCCTCCCACACGGCGGGCGC
>NW_005054502.1:824263-862144 GCF_000277835.1 Geospiza fortis | reverse complement strand
CGCTCCGGAGCTCCCCGGGCTTTCCCCGGTGCCGTCGGGCTCCGTGCGCCGCCTCAGCCGGGCTTGGGGAGCCCTGAGGAGCAGCACAGGCGTTTGCCCAGCCGTTCTCCTCCTCTTTGGTCGGTGTGGCCTTCCCTGCAAAGAAAGGAAGCTGTGCCTGGGACTGTAACAATGCAGCATCGAAATTTAAACGTATTTCCTGCACAAAGGCAGCCTCGTGGTATTAGGGCTTAGGAGACATTTTAGCTCTGTAACGCAGGTGGTTTTATGAGAAACTGCTCCAGCTCTGTTTCTTATTTGTCATCTTTCCCAGCTGATGATGCTGGGAAATACCAGGGAGTGAAATCAGTTCCTTACCCCGGGCCTGTGCCTGTCGTGTGCTAATACTTTTTTTTAGGAAAAGCTGCTCAAAGATAGTGGACTATTAATTTATTTTTATGGGGAATAATTTTACTTTTTCTTGCAGATAAGTGCAAAATGGTGCAAAGACTTGGAAAATGAAACATGAGGTACAGAACTTGCATTCACGTGCTGATTTATTGAGCTGAAGTATCTTAAGAGAGGTCAGATGGAATAAAAAATGACATTTCTCTAATTTACTAGTGCAGACAACAGCATTTTTCTTGATAAACAAGGATTCTGAGCAATTATTAAGAGAAGATTTGTTTGATGCCTTTTCAGGACTACCTAAAAACAGAGGCCAGACAAAATTAGGGAATAAAAAGCAGTTATATTTATTGAAGGGCCTTCAGGTACATTTTGGGCAGACAAAGCCCCCCAGGTCCACCCAAGAAATGGATCACAGGTCACTGGTTTTCACACTTTTATAATTTTGGTCCATTTGCATATTGGGGGTTAATCTTCCAATTCCAGCTTCAGGTAATGAAGTCATTTACCCCACGTTTTCTCCCCCAACTCACTTTTGTTTCTATCTCTGGGGCCCGAGGCAGGGAGGTGTCCTTGATTGCCAGGCCTGGAGAGGAATTGCTGTGTCTGCCCAAACTGGGAAAGCAGCAGCTCACACTGTGTGTGGGGTTTGGAGTTATACACTAAAGAACTGCAGGGTTACAAATACATGGAAAATAGAAAAGCTCAAATCTTAAGGCATCATGTTCATCATGAATGCTCATGCCTCGTTCTCTAGCAGAGAGATAAAAGAGCAGGTTTTTTTTTACAGATATTTTGTCCTTGTTTTGCTGCTTCCTCAGGTGCTAGTTTGGTTAATCCTTAAGAAGAGTCAGTAATTTGCATCAGCGTAAACCTGTATTGATTCTTCTCCTTGGGATTGTTTTAGGAGTAGACAAACTTTGTCTCACTGCCTTACCTGTCCACCTCTGCACTCTTTCTTTCATGCACCTCCTCAGCCACTGCAGTTTCAGTCAGGTAAACCTGGACCAACCTTATGCACCTCTGTTGTCTGTAGGATGGTGCTTCTGCCTCTGGGCTTTGGTTTGCTTGAAAAATGCAGTGATACTCTTTTCATTTTAGGCTTTTTAGCTTTTATACCAATCAAGAAAACCTCTGCTGGTTTTATCCTCCTTATAATGCCCAAAATTGAGGTGGGGTTTTTGTTTCTGGGGTTTGGTTTGGCATGAAAAATTTTGGCATCCTTGTGCTGCCCTGAGAGTTAAAGCTTGGACACATTGAGCTCCCACAACTTCATAAATGCCATAGGAGGGTATTTTAAATCATTTTGTGTAAGAGCATGGAGTGACAGGACAAGGGGAAATGGTTTCAAATTGACAGAGGGCAGGGTTAGAGGGGATGTTGGGAAGGAATTGTTCCTTGTGAGGATGGGCAGGCCCTGGCACAGGGAAGCTGGGGCTGCCCCAGGATCCCTGGCAGTGTCCAAGGCAAGGTTGGACAGGGCTTGGAGCAGCCTGGGACAGTGGAATGTGTTCCTGCCATGGCAGGGGGTGGGACTGGATGAGCTTTAAGGTCCCTCCCAGTCTAAACCATTCTGTGATTCACTTAAGCTCAGGCAGGGGGAATAACTCCCTGAATGATTTTGAACTTTATGAATTCCATGTCTCTTTACTTTTACCTTGAATCAGTTTTTTGTTTGTAGACGATCTAAATATAAAACACTTTGATGTAACTTTTAAAGAAGCACAAGGCAGTTTTGGCTGCTTTCTTTTTTTTTTTAAGTTCTATTTTTTATCAAAACATTCCCAATTTTCCTGCAGTTGACTCCTCAGTGGCAGCGTGGGAGCCCCTGCTTACATTTCTCCACTGATTTGTTCCTGCAGAGCCTGAGAGCAGGTCAGGTTGCTGTGTTGGGGTGTAGAGCAAGTCATGAGAGTGTCCTTGAAGCACTTCCTAGCTGTGTTTTGGAAGGAAGTTTTGGGTCATGTGCTGCCTGGACTGCACTGCTGGTGTCCTGTAGTGAGGGGAAACCCTTCTCAAGATGTTAATTCAGGGAGACTGAGGAGCACAGTTCCGTGCTGGGGTGCCTGCCATGGGCAGCAGTGGCATTTAGCCCTGAACAAAGCTTTGTGTGCTATTCTTAGGTGATCTCAAGATCCATTTTTGTATGAGGAAAGTAGGGGCTTAGCTGTGAGCTGGGAAGGATCTCTGTGGAGGCCTGCATCTAAAAGTTCATCACTCTGATCTTACAGGGACATAAAAGCATTTTTGACAGCAGCAGCCTCCTGAGTATCTGGCAGTTTTGAGGTCAGCTGAGGCTCTGAAATCTGGATCCCTGAATGTTCCTGCTGTGCTCACCTACCCAGAGCCCTTGGCTTCCTTGCCAGTTGGTGTCTTGCTTTATTATTAATAATTAATTATTCAGAGAAGGGCATCAGAGCTGGAGAGTCATATGCAGAGTGGCTGAGGGAGCTGGGAAGGGGCTCAGCCTGGAGAAAAGGAGGCTCAGAGGGAACTCCTGACTCTGCACAACTCCTGACAGGAGGGGACAGCCAGGTAAGAGTTGGGCTCTGCTCCAGGGAACAGAAACAGGAGGAGAGGGAACGGCCTCAGGCTGGCCCAGGGGAGGGTCAGCTTGGACAGCAGGAGGAATTTCTTCCTGGAAAGGATGGATCAGACAGGTTGGACAGCAGGAGGAATTTCTTCCTGGAAAGGATGGTTCAGGCATTGTCAGGGGCTGCCCAGGGGGATGGTGGAGTCCCCATCCCTGGAGATTCCAAGAAACAACAGGACATGGCACTCAGTGCTCTGGGCTGGGTGATAGGGTGGGGATAAATCACAGGTTGGACTCTTGGTCTTGGAGGTCTTTTCCAATCTAAATGATTCTGTGATAAGACGTTGATTAGCTAAAGCAGATTTCAATAGATACTGCCATTAGTTGTTCCTGTATCCATTTTATTCATATTGCTGGCATCAGCTGCTGCCCTGCACACCAGCCTCAGTGTTGGTATCAGATTGCATAACCTTGGATCAGGATTTGCCCTGCCCTGAGCACAGTGCAAGGGGCTTTGCAGGTGCTGGTGGTGAACCAGTGGCAGAAGAGCTTTCCAGAAGTGACACGTTTCTAAGAAGGAAGAATATTGGTTGTGAGGGGCCTGGTGTGTTGTCCTTCTTGGGGCACATCTGTGCCATGGATCACAGGCTCTGGGACAAGTTTGTGCTGCTGTTCCTTGAAAGCCAAGAACACTCTGGCTCAGCTGATCAGGCTCAAATCTGCTTAGCAGCAATGTGCAGACTTCATCTGCTGCAAGGCAGCTGTGAACAACATGGGTATGGCATGAAACCAGAGGGTATTTAGGTGCAGCTCTGGGAATCCCTGTGGACAGAGCAGTGTAATAATGGACTAACCAGGGATTTGTTGGCAAACCAAAGTGCTCCTGCTGCAGTCCCAAGAGCTGGCTGTCAGCACTGCTCTCACCCTCATAGGATTGCCAGGGCTTAGCTGAAACAATCAGAATGGAAAAAAGGAGTCCATTTTTCCAGCTTTATTTCATGCTTTGCTGTCCCTGGGAGCAGACACTTCCCCAGGCAGGATAGTCCCTATCCACTGTAAAAAAGCTCTGTGGAAGGAAAACATTTTCTCCCTCAGACATCCAGATTTCACCTCCTGCCATTGCAGGTTATCAGCAGGAGTAGCTTCCTAACCCTGGGAAAAGATTTTGGTTTTAAATCAGTTTTATGTTTCCTCCTTACAAGAGCACCAACAAAACAACATTCACGTGAATATAATCCACTTGAGTAGCTCTGGTTGTGTGGGTGTTAGCAGGCTTAGGCCTCTTCAGGGGAGGACAGTGAGGGAGTGTTGGAAAGCCTGGACGTGGTTTTGTTATGTAACAGGACCAGAGCTCTGTCATGCACTAGAAATGCTCAAAAAGTGGCTGTGTTAGACTTAAGCTGTATTGGTGTCTGATTTTTTTGTGTGGCTGAAGATAAGTGAGAAGAAAAATGTAGATGTGATACTGCTTATCCCTTTGCTTTTTCTTAGATGGCCCTACAGATTTTGTTTTCTTTCAAAATGAATTAAAGAAACTAAGAAAGTTCTATGGGAAAGTAGTAACTAAGAAGTTAATATAATTTTAATGTAATTATAGATATTAGTTGATCTATTTTTCTCTGAGAGTAAGGTCAGCAAAGCAAATATTAGTAGCTCTGTTTTGATCTAGTAGATCCTGTAGTGGGTTTGGAGAGCTGCTGGTATTAAAGGTCTGTGTTGGAATTGTCCTGTGGGGATTGGGGATTCAGGAGACTTGTTCCTTGTCTTGGTAGATCAGCTCTTCTCCCAGTTCTGGTGAGCAGAGCTGTAGTCTGGGAGCTGTGGGAATGGTTAGGCCTGGCTGGGAGCTCTGGCATGTTTTCTCCCAGGACAGTGTGTCCCTGGGTTCATACCTGGCTTTTGGGCTGGCAGGAGAAGGGATGGGGGGCCCCATGCAGGGCTGGGGAGGATGGAGAAACAGGGAATCCAGCTAAGGGAATCTTGATCTGCACTTCAAGAATCAAGGAGCTGGAGAGAGGCTGGACATAAGTGCTCTTACATGGACTTCTCCCAGCAGTTTCCTTTCAGGATTAATGTTTGTGGGGCTCTGCCCTGTGTTTGATCAGAGCTCAGCTGTGACTGACCACAGTGTGTTCTGCCCTGGAGCTGCAGGGCTGCAGTGCTCAGCTTCTCCCTTGGAATGCTTTCCAGAGTTGCTCCATGGGCCAGCAGCTGTGTTCCTGCAAAGCTGTCGTGTTCAAACCAAAACTTGCAGGGTCATTTGCCTTGGTTACAGGCTTTTGTGGGAAAAGTTGTGCGAGGAAGGAGACAGCTTAGCCAGGCTGATGGATGGTTGTTAGCAACTGGAAAAGAAAATGCAATCCGGAGCTGGAATGGCGAGGCACTCCCCAAAATCCTGAATAATCATTCTCCTGGCAGTCTGTCAAAGATGACTTCCTAAGTTATTACTGTTGAGAAGAAAATTAAACATTTAATCGCACAAATATTAGTTTCCTGGGGTTTTTTAAAGGTACAGCTTTAAAGGCTTGAAGGAAAGGATATGCAAAGGCTTCAGTTTTATTAGAAATACAGAGACCATGTGCTTGCATCTCTTTGTTGAGATCCATAATCTTGTGCCTGTTTCCTTTTAAACTTTCGAGACATTTGAATAGATACTTCAGAAGTGGTCATGGAAAATCCCAAGAATGGAAATTCTACTTTTTTTAAAAGCACTTCCAGTGTCAGTGTATGGTTGCAATGAGAAATTGAATTAAGAAAACCTTGTAAGTGATGTGTCATAGCTGTGAAGTCTGTCACAGCAGGAACCCTTCAGTGCTGTGAAGGATACCTGGATACCTGAGTCACTGGTTTTGCTTTCTGAAGGATGACAGCAAACACCCTCCTGCAGAGAGCACTCAGCCAGACAGTGTCATGTTTGAAGGGTAAAATGTGAAATAGAGTCACAATTTTATCAGGAGACTGTTTGCCCTGCCCTGGAGAGCAAAGGGAGGATTAGCTCCTGGTATTTCTGCTGCTGTCACCACTGCTGGTGGTCAGCAGTTTTGGGAAGACACAGAGAGGTGTCACTGACCACAGCTCAGCACAGTGGTGGAGGCAAGCTTAGGAAAATCAGAGGTTTGCTTTGTAGGGCAAGGAAAATTGTCACAGTGTGGGAACAGAGGTGGGAAGGAAAATCCTCTCTGGAAGGGGAAGGGATTTGGGATCAACTTTAGCTCCAAGAGATCTCAGGGCAGTAAGAAATGCTTTGGCAGTGCTGAGCTCTTGCCAGGGCATGGACACAGAGCAGGGGGGAAGAGCTGTTCCTGTGCCTGGAGGATGAGCAGAGTGGAGGGGACAAGTAAAAGGGAGACTAGACTGATCAAGGGATGCATTTAGGCAAATATTCATGTATAACTTCATGAAGATGCGGGTATTATTCATAATTATTTATTGACTCTCATGCAAATTGATGACATCCAGGGAGGTTTAGGCTGGATATTAGGAAAAGGTTCTTCCCCCAGAGGGTGCCCAGGCTCCCCAGGGAATGGGCACAGCCCCGAGGCTGCCAGAGCTCCAGGAGCTGCCAGGGATGCCCTGGGTGGGGTTGTTGGGGTGTCTGTGCAGGGCCAGGGGCTGGGTTTGACAGTCCTTGTGTGTCCCTTCCAAGATGGGACATTCTGTGCTTCTTATTTTGTCATTTTTGAAAGGATTTAAAAGACACTAGGATTAGAAAGAAATTTAAACTAAATACAGTTGGGTGCAGTGTCTTTTTTCAGCCCTTTGTATATTGTCAAGGAAAGTTATGCACAGAAGTTACTTAAACTGTGTAGTTGGAAATTGTTCCCATGGTAGTTATCAGTCTTTGAGTAATCTCCTGGGAAATCCTGAGCTCCAGTTCCTTAGGAGCCTTTAAAGAGAAAACCACTCAGTGTATTCTACCTTGCAGGCATGGGTGGGCTGGTGACACATTTTTTAATTCTGAATTTAAATCCTCTCCAAGGTCTGTGATTGCCCTTCCAACAAATGCCATGGCTTTGTGGCATGGCTGGAGCAGGGGGATGTAGATGGTCCTGGTGAGGTGGTGATCACCTGGCTGGGGAGCAGCATTCAGGACACCACAGGTGTAAAACCAGGATTGTGCAGACAGCTGTGGACTGGGACACAGCTTGGGAGCTCTGGATGAGCTGGTGTGTGCCACTGTGTTTGCAGGGATCAGCCTGGAACAGAACCACTCCAGAGAGCCCCAGTGTGCTGTCCTTGGGTTTCTCTGCTTGTGAGCCAGAAGTGGGATGTGTTACAGCAATCTGGGAAATGACTCTGTGCAGTCCTGGTGTTTGTACCAGTTTGGTTTGCTGTACCTGGCTCTTACAGAAGTTTGTGCTGCTGCTCTTGTTTTCCCAGAAGTGATCCTTATTCTGGTGTGTTATAACACCACTAAGGCGTGACAATTCCAAACCCAGCTGCCAGCACTTGGGGAGATCCTGGCTTTTCATGGATACCTCTTCCAGCTGGGCTGCTACAGCCTCTACTTCTTGCTAGATGCTACCTAACTTCTCAAGTTTTGTTGCAAGATTTCAGTTATTTTATCCAGAGCTTTTCAGTGATGAAGGTGGTCAGTGTTGGTTTGCACTTTTTGTGCTTGAATGAGACCAAAAAATTCCACAGAGGAAAGGAGCCCTAAAAGACCCAGTGCTGATTTTGATGACTAATCAGTAAAATTTCCCCAAAATGAAAACCATTTTTGCTTATAAATGAAAAGCATTGACTAGCTGCTGTTATGGAAAACAGGAGATGCAGTTTTTAACCAAAATGGCTGTGAAGAAAGACAGCTCCACAAAGTCTGATTGAATTTTAATCCCTTCCCAGAATCCAAAAATCTTTGCATTGGCAAATACCACCCGGCCACAATGGAAATATCCAGAGCCAGGGTAGCCTCAAATACAGAGCAGGGACCACAAGCCAGAGCTTGCAGTGAAACCAAAGATGTGTTAAATCAAGAGAAAGAAAATATTTTTTAATTTTTTTTTCTTTTGAAAGCAGATAAAAGATGATGAGAGCAAGGAAACATTTGCTTCACTCTTTGAGAATTTCAGTTCTGAAAGTTTCCTGTGGCTGCCTCTCAGAGCCTGGGGCAGGGAGAGGAAGCTCTGCTATTAGAGAAATGGGAGTGGAGATGGCTCAGATGGATCCTGCCCCAAACCAAGAAGCATACATGTGATTAAGAATGTGGTGTTAAACCCAGCACAAGGTTTTAATGTTAATTAAAGGCTTTTGTCCTTTCCTGAGAGCATTTAAGTGCTGAATTCTGCTCTGTGCTGCTGGAACCTGTGATGGCAGCCTGTGCACGTCATCCCTGCCTCTGGTATCTTCCACATCAGCCGGAGCTGGACTTTCCCTGACATTTTGCTGTGTGTTCTGTGCACTTTGCCCAGCAATTAATCCCGTTCCTCCCACTGCCTGTGGGTTTGTCCTCCTCCCACACCTGGGATGGGGCAGTGGCAGAGCTCCTTTGGCTCACTCTGTGCTTGGTTTCTCAAGGGGAAATGGAATCTGTGACTTCCAAGGAGCTGACCCAGAGCCCAGATGATGAGAAGTGATTTTGGCTTTCTGGTTTGATCCCCTGCTATTTCTCCTGCTCAGAAGGAAAGTGTGTCATTCTCCAGCAGTGCTGGTTTATTCCTCTGATTCAGAAAGCAGGGAGAAGTTAAAAACTGGAGAGAATTTTATGTCCCAGGTGTGCTCATGCTGCTTCAATCACTTCTTGTAGCAAGAAGACCTGGTACTTAAGACCCTCGAAGTTCTTATTTATTTGAAGTTCTTATTTACCTAAAAATTGAAGCATTTCATCAGGAAAGAATCCTGAGTACTTGATAATCTTACAAAGAGAATGAGGACCCACATCAGCTACATTGCCAGGCTGAGTTCTCAGCTTGAATCAGTTCTCTGGTCTTCCTGTATAACAAGAGAGCAAAGGGTTAAATTCTGCCAGGAGTTGGAGTATATTTGCATATAATTGTCTAATCAGGAATTGAATGGCCCTTTGGAATTGTGCACTGAGCTGTGTCTGAGAACCATGTCTTGGCTGAAAGAATAAGTGAGATTTAAGCAGCTGGGAGGGAAATGTCACTTAACCACAGAAAGGTGCAGAACAAGAGCAGCTTAGGGGTTTAGCCTGGGATTGAGAGCCAACCCACAAATGTGTCAGGGAGGGTCAGGCTGGATACCAGGGAAAGGCTCTTCCCCAGAGGTGCTGGCACTGCCCAGGCTCCCCAGGGAATGGGCACGGCCCCGAGGCTGCCAGAGCTCCAGGAGCTGCCAGGGATGCCCAGGGTGGGGCTGTTGGGGTGTCTGTGCAGGGCTGGGGCTGCCCTGGGTGATCCTGGGGGTCCTTTCCCAGCTCAGGATATTCTGTTTTCTAAGGTTTGCCTTGAGGTGCTGACCAGAGGATTGGGGTTTTCTTTATTTGGTTGTTTTTGTTTGGAGGGCACATAAAACATTTGTAAACCCAGGCAGAAATCCTGTTGGAATTGTTTTTGCTTTACCTTCTCCCCTGTATAAGTCCCTGTATTGGGGTTGGTGTAGGTACCTCTGAAGTCCCAGAGAAGAAAGGAGTTAAAGTTTTGGTCAGCATTGTCTGGATGGTGGTTTTTAATTGAATGTCCTAAGCCACTCCTTGACAGATCTGGCATTAACCTGGAAGTATTCAGACTTCAAAGCATCTTTTGTGGATTTTAAGCAGAATATTTTAGTCTTGTGCTGCTACTTTTTTTTTTTTTAGGTGTTAAACACAGTGATGAATATTAAGATTTTTTTGTTGTTGTTTTTACTTTAGGGAAAAAGGAGGAACATTGAAGAAAGTTTGGACAGCTATAGTAGCAAATGCCAAGTGTTCTTTTTTTGTGGTTGCAGCCTGTTTCTCAGAATAATGCCAGCGTTGTTGTTCTGCTGATTTAGTTGGTGATCTCCGTGTAGAGCCAGCCCAAGACTACAGAGGGAATTTTCTCTCTTTGATATGTTCCTGCTTGTAAACCTTTGTGGTTTGGGTCATTGCTGTGACCAGTGACTTCAGGGACTTGGCTGAGGAAATACTCCTTTCCAGCTGAATGCATCAAGTAATGAAGCCTTCCCATCCTCAGCATTCTACACCTCAGACCAGTGTAATTTTGAGATAGTGTCAGGGCACCCATTTCCTCCTTCACTGACCTGTCAATTGGAGCTCTGCTAATGGAATTGTTTAGAGACTAATGTGCTGCCATTTTAAAATACACAATCAATATAAAAATACAGCATGAGATTATGTATTCTAAATGACATCTGCTTTAAGCTCTGTGCTGCTTAAGATATTTTGCATCTGTAAAATTCTGCAGCTACCTGTTCTGCATAAATTGCTGCATGGAAAGAGGTACTGGACTGTCACTATAGGATACAAAACAACATGACACACACTGCTGCTCTCAAGGTGGAAAAAAGGGAAATTTATTTTCTGACTCCAACATTTATAGTTTTCCAAAAGTGACAGTGGATTGGAGGGTGACAGTGCCACCTCTCCAATGACACTGGACAAACCAACAGTCCATCAAATTTCTCCTCTTCCATAAAAGAATGCAAAACAATGAGTTATTTACAGAAAGTATGTGAAAAAGTTTGCTACAAGAATGTCAACATCAGAAGGCTTAGAAAATCTTAAAAAACCAGGGCAACACTGGATTTTATGAGCTCTTTTTCCAGGAAGGTGTTAAGGTTATTTTCCTGGTTATGAAGCACTGGACACATGGGAATCATATTCTTTTTTTCTTTGCAGATCACAGAGGCCTTGTTGAAGGAGAGAGATAAACAGGCAAAATGGAATGGGATCCCCTTGCTGTTGCAGAAGCTGTATGAGCACAGCCACCCAAACAGCGACTTCTCCCAGTGCCAAAGCATCCTAAAGGTACTGCTGCACCCTTCTTCCTAAAGCTTCAGATAATTTTGTTGTGGCTTTCTTTAAAGTCTACTGTGATCATACTGTATTAATTTCTTAAGCTGTCTGCATGATGATATCTGTCAGAAATTGGCTGGTATGTAAGAGCTGGGGGTGCAAGTGATGAGTAGTCAGTGGATCACACAGATACTGGAAGATAATTGTGTTTATAGTGGTGAACACTTTTCTTTTTGAACCATCTCTTTATTTTTCTCCTACCTGCAGGAAATTTCTCCACTTCTCTCCATGGAAGCCATGGTTTATGTCACAGAAGACAGAAAAGCTGCTCAAGAGTCCAGTTTCCCAAACACATACACGTTTGATTTGTTTGGAGGAGTCGATGTAAGTGTGTTTTTTCAGTATCAAAAGATCTGCATGATAATCATCCCACTGAAAAATCTCTTCAGTGAGGTCTTTGAAGCTTCTGAATGCAAGCTGCAGAATGACTTTACCAATTTAATGTTAAGCATTAGAATTGTGCCACTTTCTGTTAATCAAAATAGGAAAAGATTGTATTTTTCAAGGTGTTGCATCCAAAGTGAGGTGTTTTGTTCTTATATGATACAGAATACCTGGGTGTTTCTTTAGTCAGTATTTTTTTACCTTAAAAAAGATTAGACCTTTAGTTCTGAATGAAAACAGTTTCAAGTGATTCCTGGTTGTGAGATACAATAACACAGTTGGCACTGGAGCAGTGAGAATTTCACTTAACACTGGGGGATCTGTGGCAGTTAAAGCACACCAGGGCTCTGTCTTAACCAGGTTGTCTGTGTTTATTGCTTCATCTCTGGCAAAGTTTTTAAGCAGAACTGGAAGGTTTCTGTGGACAGTCTGGCAATTTATCATTTTGTTTATTTGCTTTAATTCTACATTGCACAAATACCCGTTTGCTCAGTTTTATGGTGCCCGACTCTAGCTTGGCTTTCATTAGAAATGTATTATTTGTATCTTCCAGTAAACTAATTAACACTCTCTTTAGTTTAACTAAACAGATTTTGCTATTTATTTCTTGTCACATTTATTTTGTCTTTGTAACAGAAATAACATTTTTGTTATTTTATTTTTACACAAGTAAAAGCTTGCTTTTACTTAAAGCTGTTGTTTATGTTTTGAAATGAGCACTGGTTTAGTTGCTGCTGTCAGTTGAGAGCAAAACCCTTCAGCTACCCAAGCAAATGAGAACACTATGAAAATATTTTAAATTTCCCTTGTTTTTAAAGGGAAATAGTGGTCCTTTTGTATAAATGATTTTAACATAGTGCACAGAATCTGTGTGTTTTGGGGACAGATTTTTGGTTTGGTTGGTTGGGGCTTGGTTGGCATCTCCCTTGGGCTGGAGATGGTAAATATCAAATCCACTGTAATTACCTGGTGCTATGGTCAGAGATTTGGCTGATAGAGCTGGGTTTAATGTGATTAAAGGCAGTGATGGAAGCCAGTGCTGTGTGTTTTCAAAAATCCTGCTCTAGGATCTGAAAGGGACAAAGTTTGATCTGCTGGTGCTGTGTGTGCCACGTGCTGATTTATGTTGCAATATTTTGAGCTGTGGAACATGAGTAACTTTGAAGGACACTCAGTTTGCAGTGTACTCTCTAGGCTACAGTGTGTGAGAGTTGAAATCTTTTTGCATTCTGATGGCCTTTACATTGAGGAAAAACAAAACCAGCTTGGTGGCTCCTCCCTTTATATGAATCCATAAAAAATAAAGACCTGAGAGCGCAAATACACAAACCTCATGGATTTTATACCTGAATGTAACCCCATCCCAAGAAACATGATCTGATAATTCCCTTTCTGCTCCTTCTGCCTCTGGTGAGAGGCAGAAACCCCAAGAATTAAAGCACAAACCCCAAACTTTGAGGTGTGCATTCTCCTCCTAAAACACAAACCATTAATATGAGATCTGTATTACTGCAGTCATTTTTCTCTACCCTATTAATGCTACAGCTACCATTACAAATATTGCTAAAAATGTATATTCCTCTTAAAAGCTGCCTATTTATTTATTTATTTATTTGTTGGTGCATTTAATGTGGCCTCGAGTGATGTCAAGGTGGTTTCCTCTGTGTCTGGATCAATAGCTCATTAAAAGAAGATGGAACAAATAGATCAAGTTGTAAACTCTTAAATATCTTGTGAGTTGGCACTGAGTAGGTGATGCCTGCATCGCTGTCAACAATTTAAAACTGAATTTTAAAACCAACAGCGTTTGCAGTAGTTTTTGCAGAAGTCATCAGTTCCTTCTGTTTGCCAACTTTCATTTTTAAATGAAGTGCTGTTCTTTCAAATGTTTTAAGCCAAACCAGTGGTACAGACTTGAGCAACTAAGGATGAGTTCTACATCGGTCAGAACCACAGTCCTGGTCTTGGAAAGCTAATTGTTACATTCCTTAAATAGAAATATAAATGTAAATATACCTACAGGATCCTGTACACAAGCAGTGGCTTTTTAGTGCTGAGATAAAATCTGGAGCTGCTAAATTCTGTCTGGACCTGAAATGTTTTTGAAGCCCAGCAAGATATAGGGAAAGCCTTTGCAAAATTTGCATCTCTTTGCAGATTATTATTAAAGATTCCTTATTTTAAGAGATGTGTGCTCACCATCCTTGATGTTATCTGAAGGCATGTGAAATTACATTCCTTGCAAGCACAAATTCTTTAAAACTTGCCAGTGGGAGATTATTTTGTACAGCTCTTACTGTTTCTTCAGGGTAAATGCAACTACAATTTGTCAATATGATTTTGACACCAGTGGGGGTTTGATTGTAGAGCCTTCATTATTCATCTCTATGACTTCAGCAGAAACAGGTTTGGGTTTGTCATTGGCAAATAAATTGGTTATTTGTATCTCAGTGATCATTCCCTTAATTTCTTGTCTTATTTTTACAGCTTTTAGTAGAAATTCTTATGAGACCAACTCTTATTACACAGAAAAAGAAGCAGAAAAGTAAGTAAATAGGTGGTTTGTCTCTTTCTTTTCCCCAGTTTTGCCTGATGGTTCTGCTTCAGACAGAAATTGTTCTATTTTTCTGTTATTCTCTTTCCATCCCAGCAATTTCCTGTTGATTCATTTAGAAGTGAATCACTGTTTCTTTGTTCTCCCTGGTTCTGATTCGTGCTGGGATTTGGGAGAGTCACCTGTTTCTGGCACAGTTCCGGAGCTTCACGCACTCAGCACAACACACTTGACTCAAAACACTAAATCTGCCATCACTGGAAACCCTTCTTGTCCCTGTGGCTACAGCTACAGTGAAAAATTATTAATAATAAGCCACAAAACATTGTTCATGTAATGGGAGCTGCAGAGATTGTAAGATGAGTAGCTCAGGAAAGCAGCCTGCTTTTTGTTACATGACTGCTCATTTCCACATTGCTGTAAGGACAGGGGGTGCAGTGACTTCAGCTCAACTTTCCTGCTGGAGCAGCTTGGCTGCAATGTTTTTATTTCCCCTGTTTGGGATCCTGCTGGTTCCCTGAGCCCAGCTGAGGGAAGGGAATGTCGTGGTGCAAAGTCACTTCAAAGGTGAAGTGACTTCAACTGGAGATTTAGGCAATTGAAGGTCTGTACTGAAAACATGCTTTAAATATTAAAATGCTGTGGCAAAGCAGATTGGAAGTTTTTCTATGAAGTTCAGGTGCTGAGAAAACAAGCATGAATTTCCAGCGGAGAAAACTGCATGAACTGACATTTTTTCCCCATACAAGAATAATTTAACATGTGAGCAGGTCAGGTGTAGAGTGTTTCTTGTGGCTTCTTTTGGCTCTACCATAAGGCATTTACATGTGTGCTCTGAGCTGGCAGCCTGGAGTTGTCACCCATCCCATAGCTCTCCATGTCCCTCCCATGCCAGGGGTGTTTCTTGGCAGGGAATGGCTGCTGACTGTCTGCTCTCTCCTTTGCAGTAAGTGATGACCTCATCAAGGACTGTTTAAGCATACTGTACAACACCTGTATATGTGTAAGTACAGCTCTTCTGGTCACTTTTTACATGTGCTACTTGATAAGACAATAAACAGATTCTTCTAAGTGTAATTTAAACTTCGAAGCATTACATTAAAATTCCTTCAGTTGAATACAGCATCACTCTGTATTTTGATGTGTTGCTCAAATAATTTGTTTTCTGACCTGCGTTGTCAAGCTTAAGTTCCCTTGTTTGGATCTTTCTGTCTCTGTGTTTCCATAGGAAAGCTGTGCCAGCCTTTGTTAATGTTGCAGTTTAAAATCTGAAGCTGAGAATGGATGCCTGTTAATCCCAGCTACAGCTGGTCTTGTTCAGAATTGGGGCTGGCAAAGGGTTTTGAATTTGATCCTGCAACTCCATGTGCTGGATTTTAGTTCAGTCCAGTCATGGCAGATCAGTGCAAAGGAAGGTGCTGGGTTAAAGGCCTCTGGAAATACCTTGTCATTAAAATCCTGAAGCTAAAAGCAAAGGCCTCAGATTATGCATGCAGGGAACATCCTCAGGATTGTTTACTTCATCAGCACCTCATTATGCCAGAGCCTAGGGAACGTTGTTTGACAAAAATTTTAAAAAGAGCCAGTTAGTGGCTTGGAGCTCTTCCAAAAACATCAGTCTAATCTCCAGAGTTTGAGTCTTAGTGGATCATGTCTCACTGATAAGGATCTGTGTACACATGGGACAGGGAAGAGAGGGAACACTTTTTTCCTTGGCTTGGATGACTTATTTTTTTAACTGCAGGTAATGCAACTTTTGCAAACTGAGAATAGCATGATAAGCTAAAAACCAAGTTTGTAATTTCTAGACTAGCTGATCTGTTTTAATTCACTTTGGTATTACTGCAGGGATTGGAGGGGAAGTGTCCAGGATCACAGAAATGGTCTGTGGGCAGTATTAGCTGGTTTTATGCTTATCTGTAAATATTGGGGAATTATCTTTGTCAATCTGGTTCTGTGAGCACTGGGACTGTGTCTCATGGATAAAACACAGCTTTGCAAGCAGTGAGGATGTAGCTGTGACTTCCAGGAAAACCTGGTTGTAGTCTCAGCAGAGCTCAGAGCATGAAAGGCAGCCTTAAACTTGGGTTTCCATGCCTCAATCTGACTTTGGGGTTTATCACCCCATTCTTTTAGGCCAGTGCTCGATCTGTGTTGCTCAGACAGCAGTGCTGAGATGTTGGGATCTTTAGCTTGTCAGAGTGACCCCTAGATTGTTAAAAGTCTCTTTTCCCAGCCTGGTGCTTGAAGAAGCAGTCAGGGCTCTTCATTTCTCGGTCTCAAGGTTGCTTATTCTATCTTACCTATAAAAAAATTTTCTCCTGCCCTGCCGAGGTCCATCCAGCAAGACAGTTCCAGGCACGCTGCCTGCCCCCAGAACAGGGCAGTGTTATGTCTTTATACTAAAAACTACATATACAATGTTTACAATTACTTTCCAATACCTATCACCTATGTTAGACAGTGAACTTCTACTCTAAACCAATCTAAAAGTGCCAACATCACAGCAGAAGATGGAGGCCAAGAAGAAGAAGGAGAAAGGCTGGACACACCCAGATCCCTCCATCTTGCCCCTTGAACCCCCATTCTAAAAACCCCAAAATCTACTTTTCCACCCTGTGATAACTTCACTATTATTCTACCTAAATTGTTGTGGCTTGCTGATCTTCATCTGAGGTTGGTAATTTGTTCCACGGGTCATAATCAAACCCACAGGTGTTTTGGGCTCTGTGTCAGGGTCTCTGAGCCCCCTGGCAGGGGTCCTGACCATCCTGGACTGCCAGAGGGGTGTTCTGGGTTCCCACATTGAGGGTTTAGGAGCTGCTGTGTGTGCAGACCATGAGATGGAGCTGGTCAGAGTTTGTATGCAAAGCAGAGCCCAGCCCCTGTGGTGTGTGCCCAGGCAGGCAGGGTTGGCTTCAGATTCAGACAAGGAAACAGCTGCCTTGAGGTGAAACCTCTCATCCTGGCATTGTCACCAGCGCCACAGTGACTCCAAACCAGGTCTGGAGATGGTTTTTGTTCCCACAATCACATTCCCTGGTTTCAGGAGCAGCTGGCTCAGCACCACACCATCTGTAGGGCTGTCCTGGCTGTGCTGTGCCATGTGGCTGTTCAGGATGGGCTCTCACTGGGTCTGTGTGTGCTCATTTCCAGACGGAAGGAGTCACAAGGCGGCTGGCAGAGAGAAACGACTTTGTGTTGTTCCTGTTTACACTGATGACAAACAAAAAGACATTCCTACAAACTGCAACGCTCATTGAAGATATCCTGGGAGTTAAAAAGGTTAGTTACTGCTTTCTTGAT
Source organism: Geospiza fortis (assembly GCF_000277835.1). Classification (NCBI taxonomy): domain Eukaryota; kingdom Metazoa; phylum Chordata; class Aves; order Passeriformes; family Thraupidae; genus Geospiza; species Geospiza fortis. The sequence continues at coordinate 845,023 of NW_005054502.1, read as the reverse complement.
ATCATTTGTATGGCTTTTCAGCCCAGTGGAGGAAAGAGAGTTGTTTCTTTGAAGAGTGGCTTGAGGATAGCCCTCAAAGCTGCCATTCTCGCTTCTTGTAGCTTATTTGAAACCTGCCTGTTCACAGTGGTAATTAACTTCAATCACTTCTCATAAAGAAGCCAAACTATTGCTGTGGTGTCATACTTGTAGTGCTTTTACCCAGTTCAGAGAATGGTGGCAGCTGTGTCCCCATGGTCTGAGTCATTAAAGAATAGCCCATATTACAAACAAAGAAAATGAACTTCAGATAAATTCAGTTTTCATCCTGGCCTGCTGATTGTATTTGACATACTTCACTTGTCTTCCTCACATCTGGGAGGTTTCCTGGGTGTTTGGCACCTCTCTGAGAAGTTGTAGGCTGGGGACACAGGGCACTTAAATCTTCTGCACAAACCTGGTTACTGAACTTCTTTACCAGCACCATTGCAGCTCAGTGCCCTGATGTGATGCAAGCAAAATACTCAAGGTGTAACCTTGGGAAAACCTTGATTGGAAGGAGTCTGTGTGCATTTTGTGGAGAAGGCCAGGAGTCTATAACCTAATACTTTATTATTTAGAATAAGATTGAGGTTGATGTACTTCCTGAAATAGGAATCAAGCTCAGTTTATCTGAACAATTTTTTTTTTTTGAAAGCTGTTTTCAACATCTTTTTATTAAAAAGAACTTCTGATAAAAAGACTGAGAAATAATTTAGAAGTTCTTATCTGTGAGTTTTGAAGAAAAGACAGGATTGGAAAACAAAATTGAAACTTCTAATACCTAAACATAATTTATGTATTAAATCAGGTTGTGGTTTTGAGGGTTTTTTAGTTAAAAAATGGCCCCCAGATTTTTTTGTAAATATAAAAATAGCATTTAAAATATGGATATCTGTACTTTGGGAATTGCTAAGCCTGACAGCTGTTGTAAATCCCAGCTGCTTCTCCTTTGCTACACTGGAATAACTCAGAGAGCTCCCCAGGGAGGATCTGCCTGTGTTCACTTTCTGACCATCCCATGTGACCGAGCTGCTGTTGCCTCCTCCAGGAAATGATCCAGCTGGATGATATTCCCAACCTGGCCAGCCTGGTGTCCAGCTTTGACCAGCAGCAGCTGGCCAACTTCTGCAGGATCCTGGCTGTCACCATCTCGGAGCTGGACACGGGCAGTGATGACAAGCACACACTTCTGGCCAAAAATGCCCAGCAGAAAAAAAACTTGGGCCCTTCCCGAGCTGAAATTAATCAAGGTAATTGTTGTGCTGTGAACAAATCAGAATAATCTCAGCAATGCATAAAGTTTTCCTCTTCTCAGTGTCACACTGTGTTATGTTTCTGAAAGATACTGAAAGTGTCGTGTCTTACAAAGCATTTTTCTTGATTCACTCCCCTCAGATTGTTTCCTGAAAATAATGTTTCCTGTTAGTGAAACTGTGTAGCATTTGATTTCATGTGGTGTTGCTAATTAGGTGGGTTAATTTATGTCATTTCAGCATTCTCTGAGTGGCTTAAAATAATTGGATTTGTTTTCTGTGCCTTAGCCACATCCATGGACTTCCCATTAGCAGCTCTCAATAATTCTGTGTCCTCCATAAAATATGAATTCCTGAAGTAAAGCTGCCTGCAGTGTGGTTGCTGTTGGAGCAGTTCCTTCTCTGATTTTATCTGATGTCCTGAACAGGATGTCTTGTCTTTATCAAAAAGAGAAGTGTGTTTAATATTAGTTATGTTGCCCAGTGTTACCAAACCAGCCTTGGAAATCTGTGGGGTTGATCTCAGCCTTAACTTTGGGCACAGTGCACCTTTCCTTATTGTGTTGAGTATTTCTCAGGTGCAGAAGTCTTGCCTAGAAGGATGAGTAGGAGTTGAAAAAGTTAAAGTACCATCAGATGTAGAATGTGCTGTTTTCAGCTCTTGCTGTGCTGAAAAGCTTTTGGGCTTCTGAAGCAGATATTTGCATAGGCCCATGCCAAGCAAATGTTTAGCTAATCTTTTTTTTATGGGCACAATCAGAGACTGATTCAAAGGCTGTACAGTATATTCTATTTTTAAAACTTTATCAGGGAACTTATTCTTTCAGAGATGCAGCTCTTTCATGTAATGTTCGTGGCCAAAATCTTTGTCCTTTTCTCCTTGCAAGTGGGAGGTGAGGCTTTAGCCATGCATCTTTAATAAACAGGTCCTGTAATTAGATTATTCTTGAAGGCATTCTTGAAGGAAAGGGGAGGTGAAGCTGCCACTTCCAAAAAGGCTGCTGCTTTATTTCTGCCAGCTTAGTTTTATTTCTCCAGCTTGATAAAACTGGAGAACAGCACGGACTTATTGCTCTTTTCTAATCCATAACAGAAGTGTGCTGAGTTCTTCCATCTTCAGATCTTTTTAACCAGATGTTTTTAACCATACACTTCTGAATTCCTGAAGTAGATGTGCTGTTGATCTTACACTGTAATAAAATCATTTGTCCTTATTTTTTTCAGCTACACTTCTGAATATTCCAGGCTTCATCGAGCGGTTGTGCAAACTGGCCACAAGGAAGGTGTCTGAAACAACAGGGACTTCCAGCTTCCTGCAGGAGCTGGAGGAGTGGTACACCTGGCTGGACAATGCCCTGGTGCTGGATGCACTGATGAGAGTGGCAAATGAAGAGGCAGAGCAGAGCAGTACAGGTACCTGGCTTGCATCCCTCCACCCACCAGCAGCTGAGGCATGTCTTAACCTTGCTCAGGGTTTGCCACGTGTTGCTTTTCCTGTCATCTGGTCCTGATTCCACTTTCCTTCCATGGAGGACTCACATATCAACATTTAGGTCTGACTCCTGTTTTGTTCTCATGTAGCACTGATTTTCTTTACTGAATTAAAATTAGCCAAAGGAGAGACCCTCCAGCAATGTGTGCCCTTTGCATGCCTAGCTAACACTGAAGGGCTGTGCATCCTCAGCTCTAACTTCCTCTGGAGTGATTAAAATAACCCTCCTGAGGTAAGTGGCTTCACCAGCATTTTACTCTAAAACTTTGGCTCAGGACTTTGGGTTAAAATGCTTCATACCAAGCAAGTGCCCCCTTCTTTAAAGAGGAAAGGTAGTTCCAGCTAAATTAAATAAGTTAATTGGAAAAAAATAATTGTTCCAGTGGAAGTGTTAATACAACCTTGACGGCATTTAGGAAAATGCTTTGGAGCATGTGTGTGGTTTCTTCACCCTTTGGTATGACAAAAATGCAGTGTATGTCTGGTAGAACTCAAAGTACTTCGTATTCTTGTTTCTACTCTTAGCAGGATAATTCTCTCTAAGGTTATGAAATTTATTTAACTGTGGCCTAAGAATACTGGTACTGAGGTATGAAATAGAAATAGATTTAACAGTAAGTGCTTCTGATAATCTCCCATCTACTTTTATTACCTTTCTGCCATGCCTTGGTGCAGTAGTCTATGAATTCATTTAGGTGAACCTACTTATTTTAAGGAGATGCTGCCATTTAGTCTGTTATGGAAAAAGAATTTTAAAATCTCATTTTATCTCCTCTAAGGTTTCAGCTATATTTTTTCTCTAGCATGTAATTAAAATTGGTTATTTCCTGTACATTACTATTTTTAGTTAAGAAGAAAATTCCAGCAGATGTGTGCTGCTCCTGCATCTGCAGTGTTCAGTGTAAAAGCAACAACTGTGACAAATCCTTTCCTGTTGAAGCTGCCTCAGTCTCACATCTTTGCCATCTTTTTCAGAGTCTTCAGATGAGAGTGGACTGGCCAACACCTCCACAAGGACACAGCTGCCCCAGTCCATGAAGATCATGCACGAGATCATGTACAAACTGGAGGTGCTGTATGTTCTCTGTGTGCTGCTCATGGGCAGGCAGAGGAATCAGGTGAGCCCCAGTGGATGCCCACACTCACACTTGGTGTCTCTTTAAACCTGAGTGCTCATGAGTGAGGTCATGGGCACAGAAATGCCAGGGCAAAACTCAAGGTACCAAGCTGGGCAGTCCATCCTGATAGCATTTCCCTGGGAACAGCTGGAGCAGGGCTGCTCACACACTGCTCTGGGGCAGGAGGGATGCAGGAGGATGCAGCAAGTGTGTGGGTACCTGGATGGTGTCAGGATTTATCCCCCCTCCTGGTGCCCAGTTTGGATGGAGCCCCTTCAGGCCTTACCCTTCTTTGGCTGCTTTCACTTTTGTTAATGCTCTGGATGATTTTTGCAGCATATTGCCATGACTTGGCAAAGTGTTAAACTCCCAGCTGGGAAGGTGCACTTCAGTGCTGTCTGCACTGGTCACTGCCTGCAAATCCCACTCATCTGTTTCTTTGCCTTTCTTCCTTTCAAAATAATAATAAAAAAAAAGTTCCCTGCTTCACACAGGCTTATGAAGAACCAGGCACTGCAGCTTGGCTGTGGTTTGATTTAAGTAGGTCAAAAGCAGGTTGTGAAGGGAAAAGCAAAGCAATCCTTGGTGAGGTTTTGACAGGTTTCCAGCTTTGGCAGTCTGCTCAGCTCAGCAGAGCTTGGCATAGCAGGGGCATTCAGATGTCCTGGACACTGGGAGGGCCAAAAGAAAGCCTGTTGTGTTAGGCAGGAGAGGCTGTGTTGTGGGCAAGGGTTGGGGCACATTTATCCGGATTATTTTGTTCTCTGGTAGTAACCTTCCAGGGTATCAGTCACAAACACCCCCCAGGGCAATCTCCTAAATCTCTTAATCTGAATACAGGTGCATTTGTAGCTCAGTCCCAAACATAACTCACCTGTTCCCTCTGAACCTACAGCAGAGCTTGAGGACCTCCCATCCCTGGAAGTGTTCAAGGCTGGGGCTTGGAGCAGCCTGGTCTGGTGGAAGGTGTCCCTGCCCATGGCAGGGGGAATGAGATTGGCTTTCACATCCCTTCCATCCCAAGCCATCCTGGGATTTTGTAACTCTAAGCAGACACTTGACATTAAAAGAAGCAGATTCTGCATGAGAGGAAGCAGAGAGAACCAGTAATTCTTGCAGAAACCACAGTCACCATAAACAACTCCTAATCATGTTGTCATTCCTTTTAGAAGTGCTGTTCCTGTTAGGCATAAAATAAAATGTAAACAAAGCCTAAAACATAACTTAAACTAGCAGGACATGGATCTATTAGAAGGACTTTTTATCTTCTATTGTATCAAGGCAGATAATTCATCCCTGCCTGAGTTCCCTACAAGAATGCAGGTTTATAGATTCTGCAGAAACTGCTTGCAGCCTGCACTCATCCTGCTGCAGCTGGAGGTGCTGGATTCCTTCCCTCCCTGGGTCACTTCTGGTGTGTTCCTGTCAAATGTGACAAGGCAAAAAATCTGCTGCTGAAACAGCTAGCTTTGAAGATGAATTTATGTTTTAATTTCCTGGGAACACAACTCTTATCCTTCATCTGCTACTTCTGCCCCCATGCAGATGGGGAAACTAAGGATAAAGGTGACCTGTGCAGTTCACTTCTTCCCAGGACTGATTCAGGACTGGAGTTGAATTCTTGAAGGATTTGAGTCACTGCATTCCCAAACACTTCTTGTCCAGAGCTAGGGAGTTTTTTTTTTGTTTGTTTTAGAGTTTTGTTTTGTTGTTTATTTGTTTGTTTGTTTTTGGGGGAGTTGGTTGAGGGGGTTGTCCTTCATTTTGTTTTGCTTTGTTTCTTATTTTTGTTTTGCTTTGTGAAATCCTCTGCCTTTAAAACACATCCTTCATTCTTTAATCTGCATAAGACTTGTGTGGCAGATGTGAATCCCATGCCCTTCCTGAGAGCCAGGCACAGGAGGGACTGGAGCTGAGCTGCTCTCCAAGGGAAGCTCTGGAATGCAGGCACAGCAGTGTGCATCAGCACCCTCAGACAAGCATCTCAGCTGCTTTTTAGTCTGTCTTTTCTGGGAAGGAATAAAAGCACAGGATTTGTGGTACCAGTCTGAGCAGCCAAAGGACTTGCTGCTTTTAGATTGGATTCATTTTGCATAGAAATTTTATTAAGGGCATCACAAACCTGCTTCAGTTTGCTGTAATAATTGACATAATGGTCTGGCATTTGCTTGAAGCAAAGTGAAGCCTCCCAAACTCAACCTGTCCCCAAATGAATCTCTGAATGTTTGATTTAAACTTGATTGCTGGCTAATTTGCATAAATTGATAACTGTGGTAGCAGTGACTTAACTCCTCCTGTTATCATGTTGGGGATGATCTCACCTTGGGAATAAGTGGTGCTTCTCTGCAGGTCTGGGCCTTTGCTGCCTTCTCATTATGGTCACACCCTAAATTACTCTCCTTATGTATTTTTCTAGGCTGTCCTGCATGTCTGTGTTGTGATGAAGGGCCATCAGCTGATTTCCTTGCTCCTGCTGTAGGGAGCCACACTGCACACACGGAAACTCAGCTTAGCAGAGACAGTTTTAGTGTTGAGAAAGAACAGAGCAATTGCTGTGAAGCTGGATGGCAGCAGGAAAAAGCCAAAGTAGTTTGAAGGTTGAATACAGAGCAGGGTTTGTCTTGGCATCCTGAGGCAGAGTAATTGTAGTGAGTTTGGGCTCTGGGAGAGAGTCATGCAGAGGCAGTGATGTGGCTGAGTTTGGTCAGGTGAGCATTCAGAGCTGAGCAAACTAAACTGCACAGATTTGAAATCTGAGTCATTTGGAGAGGAGCAGATTGAGGAGTTAAAACTGAGTGTAGAGAGCTGTTCCTTTAGTGAGGGTTGAGGCTCTTGCAGGCAGCTCAGGCTCTCGGCTCCCTCCTGTTGTGCCTGTGCCATGGAGGGACAGGGGCACTACAGGGAGCACTTTGTTCAGAGAGATTCCTGTCCAAGAGTGTTTCAAAATAGTGGAGCGCCAGAGGACTCCAAGTTCAGCAGTCTGTCAGGGCAGGCTGGGTGGGTGGGAAGGAGCTGGGTACTCCTCAGGTGTGTATTTGAGGTGTCCAGCAACAGGAATGTGATTTCCATCAAAGTGGCTACACCCAAGAGGAATGCAAAAAGCCATCAGCTGTGCTGCAAACTAGAACCAAACTTTGTAAAACAGCATCAGCTTCAGATATTTTGATTCATTCAGGTGTTTGAGTAAATAGAACAAAGTAGATTGATCTGCTTGAAATGCTGCTGGTTGCAGTTTGGATCTTGGGACAACTTGGGATATTTTTAAGTGATTTTGTTTGTTGATTTTAAGGAACTTGTCCATTACTTGGGCACTTAATTTTTGCAGAATGTTGTACATTCCAGCCATGTGGTTTTCATTTGAAACCGCATCTCAAGGAATAATGGTTGTACTGGGTCTACATCTAATAAGAATCCCACTTTCTATTTCCCTTACTCCTCATCTTTTAAATTCCTTACATCAAAAGTATCCCAGCTTGGACTGAAGGTATTAAACAGCTGTTCACACCAAAATTATTAGCTTTTTTATATGAATTAAAGATGTGTACCAGGCAGACTGATAAATGAACCTGAGCAATTTGACATTTTTTTCTCTAAAGTTCAGCTTCTCTTTAACCTGAAGGGGCAGTGTGTTGTGGTTGTGTTACTACTGGACTCTGCTCAGGACTCCTGCTCCTGAGGTGTTTTGGTGAACAGAACCAATATTGATGGGGTTTTTTGCCATCAGAGGCCTGCCTGAGCAGCAGCTGTGTGTCTGCAGAGGGAAAGGGCACTCAGAGGATTGAGTGGCTGCAGAATATCCTCAGCTCAGCTGTTTGGTGTAGATGCATTTTCAGTGTGCTGGAAGTGATGTCCTGATGCCCAAAGCTGCTTTCAGAGACACAGTGGTTAATTGAAGCGCTAGTGAAGAGCTTTATCCCAAAATAAATGCTTGGTTTAAACTTGTTTAATAAATAATGTTTGGTTTAAACTTGTTTTCTATGCAATGATATCCAGTGGGGATGTTTTCTATCCACATCCACCAAATGGAAACTGCTGCACTGTGGTTAACACAAACACTTGCTGTTTGAGACAAGAATTCACATCTTTTGTCAGAGGATGGCATCACTGTGCCCATCTGTTTGCAGACTACATTAAATCTGTGTTTAGGCTGGAGCAGACATGTTTGTACCTCTCTTGTTCCCCAGGTTCATAAAATGATAGCAGAGTTCAGACTCATTCCTGGCCTCAATAACCTGTTTGACAAACTCATCTGGAGGAAGCACTCAGCCTCAGCCCTGGTTCTGCACGGACACAACCAGAACTGTGATTGCAGCCCGGTGAGCAACCTCTGCAGTTCTGCAGTGATTTTCATCCTGGCACACAGTTCTGAGGAGCTGTGCTGAGTATCTAGGTGTTTGTATGTATCATCAGTGACTTGAGATGCTGTAGCACTCAGATTTTGGGGGATTATTGATTTCATTGAAGTCTATCCTTGGCTCATGCTAGCAATGTAGCAGGGCCAGTTTAGCCTCTCCCCTGTCTCCTGCTTTGTTTGTTCATTTGAAGGAACATGTCTATTTTGGGAACTGAGAAAGGAGTAAATTTGTGGACCCTGGAGGCCAGAGGTAGAAGACAACCAAAATTCAAAGAAAAGATACCTAGGAGAGGCACAAAGTACAAATTGTGCCACAGTCAGGTTAAGGGGGGTTGGGTTTGTGTTGGACTCTTTATGTTTTGGGGTTTTTTCCAAACCTAGACATTCTGACCTGATCAGTACAATTCTAAGCTTTTTTGCCTTTGCAGTGAGAAGGAATTTATTACCTGTTATGTGCATAGACTTGGAGGCAATCTCCACTTCTATTTTGGGAAGTGCAGCCTCTCCATTTGTACAAGTCATTTGCTCTGCTGTCCAAAGGGGGTTGATTTGGAAAGGTTTTCCATTCAGCTGTTTCATGCCTGCTTGGTAACTAATGACAGCCAAAAATACTAAAGCAATGATGGTTTTTTTTACCTTTCTTGTCTCCTTTTAGGACATTACTTTAAAGATACAGTTCTTGAGGCTTCTTCAGAGCTTCAGTGACCACCATGAGTGAGTATGAGAAGCTGTGGTGGGTTGTGGCTTGGTGCTGTTTGCCTGGCTGTGGTTCCAGGTGTCCTGAGCACAGGGCAGGCTCCATGTGAAGGGAATGTTGTGCTGTCCCTAAACTTCATGTTCCTTTCAGCTCTTGCTGTAACAGCCTAAGAATTTCCTCTGTGGTGGGCATGTCTGAATATGTCTGAATATGGGTTTAACCATATTAAACCCATAATATGTGGGTTAAACCCAGCCCATTTTGTCTTGTGTTGAGATGAGCTGAAACATGTACAGGATGAGTTAACACTTTCTGGCTGAAGGAATAAGGAGGCAGCTTTCTTCTTTTTTACCTTCTACTGAGAGCTGACAGCGAGCCAGGGAAATACAAAGAAATCTCCTGCCTGCCTTCAAAATAAATCCTTAGGAAAACTTGGGTGTGCTGGAATAATTGGAGGGATGGTGCAGTTTGCTTGGGGTTATTTAATATTCAATATTTAAAGCTGTGCTGCTGGTACAGAGGTATTTGAGACTTGTGGAATTGCATCCTGCATTCCATCAGCGTTGCTCTCATTCAGTCCTGGGAGATGGTGTCCACTTCCTTACAAACTCCTGTGTTAGAGGCATGTTGCACTTGAGGTGCTGCTCATTCCTAGAGCCAGGCTGGTATTTTTGTGCAGGATTGTAGTCCTGTTGGATAGATTTCAAATACCAGCCTTTTTGATTGTGGAATATTAGCTTTGAGAATGCAGAGCTGCTAGACATAGACAGGGAGGGAATGCTGACCTGTTGTAAATCCTTCATGCAAGACACTGTTTGCCTGGGAATCGCTCCAGGTTTTCCAATAAAATCTCTTACAGGTGATGTTACTACTTAAGTGGCTGCTGCAAATATCTCAGGCATGTTTGAGCAGAAAACAGCTCCCAGCTGTAGCATTGGAGCAAATGGAATGTGTGGAATCTGTTTGGGGGTTTAAATAATTACATGAACTTCCTATGAAATCACAGATAAGCTAACTGAGGACAAAATGAGAGCAAAGTACTTGTATGCTGATACTGGTTCAGTGAAATTGTGTCCAAACCAGACTTGCAGAGCTGTTTGTTGCAGGGAGAGAAGGGCTCTGTTCTCATTGCAGAAACCTGTTCAGTCCACATCAAAGGAAGCTTTACACAAGAGCCTCACTGAGCACTAACGTGATGAGAGTGTTGGAAACAAGAAAGAACCTCACACTCATCACTGCATCCTCTGCCCCCTGAGCTTCCCTAAAAAGGAATCTTTGCTGTCTGATTTTGAACACTAGGAAAGCAGAAAGACTCTCAGGGAGCACACTGTGGGCAAAGGGGGACCCTGGACTACATTTCTGCTCTGTCAGATTTATTCTTTACAGACAAAATAATTTATTTTCATTATGAAAAGTTCAGTATTTGATAAAGAATTTATGTGCATTCCTGGGATTTATATCCATTTTTATTTGGATCTTTACTTTTCATGATGTTTTTAAAAATTTCCAGGGTAAAGTTTGTTCAGATAATAAAATACCAGGATGACTGAGTCCTTTTTTGCAGTTTCTGCTTTCTTACTTAAAAAGAGATTTATTACTTAAAAAGAGCAATCACTATAGGGTAGAGAAAAACTTCAGGAAGCTGTGAAAAAGTTTGCTATTTCTTACCTACTGTGATCTGAAATTCACAGCAAATGTTGCTTAATTTTTTTTTTAAATTAGCATTATCCAGGAGAAAAATTTACAGACCATAAGATCCCAAACAAGTCAGCAAAGAGCCATCATCTCAAAGCTGGTCAGTGTTCAAAGTGGCATTTGGTAAATTTTGGAGGAGGTTTTCCCAAGCTGCAGCTGGCTGGCCTGGTACAGGGAGCAGAGTGGGAATGCTGTGAAGAGCAGCTTGAGAAAGCAGCTTGCCCTTGTATTTCTATGTCTCTGCTTTTCATGAAATTGCATTTTTGCCTCTTGAATTCATCGTGCTTTTCTCCCCTCCTTCCCCACTGTCTTGCTTTAGGAACAAGTATCTCCTTTTGAACAGCCAGGAGCTGAATGAGCTGAGTGCAATCTCCCACAAAGCCAACATCCCTGAAGTGGATGCAGTGGTCAACACTGACAGGTGAGAGGGGACTCAGGGTGCTGGTCACAGTTTAAGAGTTTTGGAAGCACTTCAGTGTAAGTTTGACATCAGCTGTTCTGTTTGACCTCTGTCTGTCCACCACACTTCCATTTCAGTGATTCCTTGCAGTGGGAGGTGTCCAGGCTTGTGGGATGTTGATGGTCATTAGCAAATCTCAGGTGTGCTTGTGCTCAGAATAAGGTGCTTTAAAACCAAAAGCAGCTTTAAAACCCCTAAAAAGAGGGGTTTGATTTCATGGCTCAGATTTCACTGATGTGCTGGGTCTGCTTGTCTGACCTTCCTCAGGCTGGGCATTGCAGACAGACCTGGAAAATAAACTGTCATCCCTCAAATCATTTAATTGCTGTTAAAGCTTAGTTCTGGCATTCAGGAGCAGTGTGTGCACACATAAATGTCCATTTCCAGGCTGCATGAACACATCCAAGTGTCTGCTGAGAATATTTTCACAGCAGCTAATAACCAGAATAAGCTAAATTAGATTAACATGTTAAACCACTTACAGAATCTCTTCTGTTGCATTTGTATATCTGTTAGATAGACTGTTTTGATCTAATAATCTCTTTAATACATGATTCTGGTGTATAAAGCTCAGCAGATGGAAGGTTGCTTGCAGAATTTATTTTGTCAGAGTACTCCCAGGGTATCAGCAGGGACTTGGTCTGCACAGAGCAGATTTACCTCACTCCAAAAGGGAATCTCTAAGAGGATTTCTAGATTACAGTTATTATCATCATACTGTGTCTAATTGGGAAGGACTTTTTTTTTCACCCTTAGCATTTAGTTTTCATGTTGCTTTTCTTGATACATGAGATCAAGGCATTACTTCTGAATGGATTTAATGCAGGTGGATGCTCCACTGAAGGTGCTGTTTAATAAAAAGTAAAACTGCAGTTGTACAGCCTAATGTAGCACACAGCTTTCCATACTCTGCTCTGCCTCCTAAATGGAATTTAGACTTTCATTTACATTTTTTGAGGGGGGTAAAAAAAGGGGGTTCTTTCATTCCTGAGCTCAAATGTAGTATTTTTTTTTCTTGATTCACACAAGGTGTGAATTGGTATTTCTGAAATTATTAAAATTTGGAGAGAAAGTTTTTATTTTGGACTTACTTGGAAGTCATGTTGCAGATATTTACCAAGGGCAGTGAGGAGAACTCCTCTGCTGGTAGAACCAGCACAATATTTGTACTGTGTACTTCAATGCTGAGATTTTGATCATCAGAAACTCTGGAGCAGTGACTGGATTCAGTGCTCAGTGCTTGCCCAGCCCTTCCACTCAGCTGTCATTTCTCACCTGCTGCAGGAGCCTTGTCTGTGATGGGAAGAGAGGTTTGTTGACCAGACTGCTTCAGGTCATGAAGAAGGAGCCAGCAGAATCCTCCTTCAGGTGGGTTCACTTTGCCTCTGAGGAGGTGTTTGAGACCCCTGGGATGTAGCTTTGGTTTTGTCCAGCTTAGAGCTGCTGAGAATGTTGGAGAATAAGCTGTGGAAAGGTCTGGCTTTGTTGTGCTGTGGTGGCAGTGCAGGTGTGAAGAAATCACAGCCCGTGATTTTCTACAGGATCAACAGGTCTGCCTCCACTTGAGAGTGGATTGAAACAGATCAGGAAACAGGATTTAAATTGCAGTTGTGATCAAGCACTTCCCTTGCCCCAAAACCAACACCTCCTTTCTTCTCTTTCTCAGGTTTTGGCAAGCAAGGGCAGTTGAAAGTTTTCTGCGAGGCACCACCTCCTATGCAGACCAGATGTTCCTCCTTAAGAGAGGGCTCCTGGAGGTAAGTAAATTTATGTCAGGTATCCTCCATAGCAATCAAGAAGGATTTATCTGCTGTGAACCAAAAGTGGATGAAAATGTAGTGTTAAATATGCTGGGTTTAAAATTCAGTGAGGAAATGAAGGCCACTCAAGCTGCCCCTTGCAGTAGTGGGGGAATAAACACTCAGGGAGATCTAAGTCAGGATCACAGTTTACTGGAGAAATCACAATGGATGCGACAATAATAATAAAAAATTAAAAACTGCCCCTTATTCCTGTGTAACTGTGACAAATACTGGGAACACTTACAAAAAATACCTGTGAATTCTGCTTGTGGCAGCCAGATGTGGCCATTTGTATCACCTGCATCACTGGGAACTCATTTTAACAGGAGACTCATCTGAAGTGTAGTCTTTAATTGGTTTTGTGGCATTCAGTCACCCAAGAACTTGCAGATAAATGCTTTAAATACTGATTAAAACACAGTCTGTGTTGTGCTGCTGGTTTGGACTAAGCTGTGGCAATAACATGTTTTCCTCCCCTGCCAGCATATTCTCTACTGCATTGTTGATAGTGAATGCAAGTCACGGGATGTGCTTCAGAGTTACTTTGACCTTCTGGGAGAGCTGATGAAATTCAATATTGATGCATTCAAGAGGTTCAACAAATACATCAACACAGATGAGAAGGTAAATATTTGTAAGAGCTGCCCCCTTTGGCTCAAATTACACCCTTTTATAACCAAACATAGCACTAAAACTGGGATTCATTTGGGTTTGGTGTGGTTTCAGAGCTTGGGGCACAATAAACATTAAGGGCTGAGTTGCCAAAGCCCCTCAGTGTTTTCAGCAGTGCTCCAGCTGTCCTGAGACAGTGAGTGCTGAGCTGGTCAGCAAACATTGCCCTGTTCCATGATCAGGCAGGCCTAAGGTCAGGCTCAAGGGTAGCAGAACATTTCCTGTGCAGATGCCAGATTTGTGGTTAAGTAATAATTGTGGACATTGAGACAGCTCCAAAAAATCTTTTACTGGAGCTTGTAGTGAGAATTCCTTCATGAATAAGGCTTAAAATACTTGATACTGCAAACAGATGTAGGTGTTTGATGTTACAGATAATTGAATTTAGAGTCACTTTAAGAAGCCATGGCTTATGTAATTAACTATAAAATTGAGCTGCACATCAATGGGCAGCTCTATATAAAGTGGTTTCATGCTCTTGTGCACTCTGGACATTTAACATCAGGTGATGTAGGTTCTGAATGGCCTTACACTCTTGCTTTTGCTGGTGGAATTTTTCTCTCATTGCTGTTAGGTCTGGTAGACCTTGGAGAAGGGATGTATAAATGTATTTAAAAGAAAGCTGTATTTATTTTGGAGGTTTTTCTCTAGTAAATGAACTCAAACATTCTAGAGAATGTCTTTATATTTCCTCTGTGCTTCCTGTTTATTGATCTCTGACTGGGTTTAGCTCTCATTCTGTGTGACTCCCTCACTGTATTCCTCCCTAGCACTGTCTGTTTGTACAAAACCAGTGTAGGAAAACATGGAGCTGCAGGAATTCCCCCTCTTTCAAAGCAATTAGTGTATGAAATCTCACTTTCATTAGAGTGACATAGCTTCAAAAGAGATGTTAGGGATTCCAGGATGGCATTTTTCATTCCATAGTGTTTTTAAGGGATCCTTTGGTCAGCCCTCAGTGCCAGTGTTGGCTTGGGTGTGGCGAGGCAGAGTTGGGAGCAATGTCTCCTCTTACCTTGTTAGAGATAACAAAAAGGTAATGACCCTGAGTATTAATATATTTAAATCTTTGAAATTCAACACTAAAAAGTGTTTCTGTTCAGTTCCAGATCTTTTTAAATCAAATCAACAGCTCTCTGGTGGACTCAAACATGCTGGTTCGCTGCATCACGCTGTCCCTGGACCGCTTTGAGAATCAGTCTGATGCTAAAGGTGAGCAGGAAGCAGTGGGGTGGGACTGGGGGGTGTTCACTGCTGATAGTGGTTAATTTAAATCTGGGCTTTGACTTTGGGGGTTAGACAGGGAAATGCCACATGGAAAGTTTGAGCACCAGTTCTTAACTGCCCTGGTGTTTGGATCAATGTGTCTGAACCTCCAGCACCTGGATAATAGGAGTGTGCCTCCTATTGATGGGGTGACAAAACTATCCTTTGTCCCCTCAAAAAGGAAAGAAGCCCAGAAGTTTTCTCCTCTATTAGGTGAAAAAGCCACCTCATAGGCCTAGGGGACTTCACCTCAAACTTAAGGACAGCCAATTGGACAGGAGCCAAAAGGTCCCACCTGAGCAATTTACTAGAAAAAGAAGTGAACAAAGAAACTAATGGCTTTTGTGACATGTTTCACCAAGAGCAAAGACCTGCTGCACCTAGATGGATTTTACTCTGTTTGTTATTTTGCCTTTTATTAAACCTTTTTGTTTCCAACATTACAACAGAAGCCATCCTGCTGATTTTTATGCCTCCAAAGGTAGCTGAGCTATCTTGGATGTGTTATAGACCTCCAAGAGCTTATCAGACCTGGCTCAAAGAAGTTACTATAATGTGGTGGTGTTTGCAGGGGTCCCAGGATGAGAGAAGAGATGAGAATCTGACTCCATGTTTCAGAAGGCTGATTTATTAAAATTATATATTAAAACTATACTAAAAGAATAGAAGAAAGGATTTCATCAGAAGGCTAGCAAGGAATGGAAAGGAATGGAATGATAATAAAATCTTGTGACTGACCAGAGTCCGAGCCAGCTGACTGTGATTGGCCATTAATTAGAAACAACCACATGAGACCAATCGAAGATGCGCCTGTTGCATTCCACAGCAGCAGATAATTATTGTTTTTCTTTTCCTCTGAGGCCTCTCAGCTTCTCAGGAGAAGAAATCCTAATGAAATGATTTTTCATAAAATGTGTCTGTGACACTCTAACACCTGGTGATTGTGTTTGTCCTCTTGCTGCAGTTGCAGAGGTCCTGTCCGAGTGCCGCCTCTTGTCCTACATGTCCCAGATGTCCATGAGAATGTCCTTCCTCTTCCGTCTCATCAATATCATCCACGTACAGACACTTACACAGGTAAAGAGCTGCTGGGGATCTTGCACTTGCCTTCCTGGGACTGGAGTGGTGAGCAGGGCTGAGCTTCCTTTCCCTGGAGGACACCCATGTCCCTTTTTCCTTGCTGTGTGCAGAAACACTTCCACTGTGTGCTTTCCACAGGCTTGTTTACAGGAACCTGTATAAAACAGCTAACTTGGCATTTAGATTTTTTTTTTTTTTGCTGTGTCATTTTTACTTCCAGGAAAATGTCAGTTGTTTGAACACGAGTTTAGTTATCCTAATGCTGGCCCGAAGGAAAGAAAAGCTCCCTTTTTATCTGCGCACCTTGCAACAGATGGAATACACGGAAAAATACCCTGGCTTCATCCTGAACAACTTCCACAGCCTCCTGCGATTCTGGCAGCAGCATTACCTCAACAAGGATAAAGACAGCACCTGCTTAGAAAATGTATGTGACCCTCTAGCATGGCAACACCTGTTTGCCAGTCCCCTGACAGCACCTGCTTAGAAAATGTATGTGATTCTCTTAGCTTGGCAGCACCTGTTTGCAGAAATGGGAGCTTGGGAAGGGAAGGAAGGGAGGAAATTCTACCCCCAGAGTAGCTCTGTGGTGCTTTCCACACCTCAGTCAGGCTGCCACAAGGCAGGTGCTGGGCTTCCCCAGAAACAGAGCCTGAGTTCTGGCTGTGGCACACAGAAGTGAGACTTGCCAGTGCTGAGAGGGAGAGGGAGGCAAGACAGAATGCAGTTCCCAGAGTAGTTAGCACCGTAGCCAGGCTGTTCCCTCTTCCTGGTGTTGCAAACAGTGCAGGAAGAATATCTGATGTAGCTGCTGGAAGCCAAGGGAGCAGCCTGCAGGTTTCTGTGCCAGAGCTGGCTTGTCCTGGGTCACTGGAGGGTAGAAATAACCAACTATCCAGTTATGTGGGTGACAGACACATGGTCTGGTGTTGCTGATGTCTGCTGGAGTAGCCTTTTGGCTCTGAGGGAATAATGCAGGAGGGCTGTGAGCAGAGAGTGTGTTAATTTTTGCGCTCTCAGGAGCTGGAGCTTCTTCCAGCATTGGCTTATCTGTGGCACCACAGGGTCCCGGTTTGTGTTTGAACTGGACAGCAGAGGGCAAGTTTGGATTATGCCTGGCCCAGGCAGGCTGGGGGTCACCCTGTGCTGCTCTTAGCAGCTGCCAGAGGCACTGGGGGTCCTTGTCTGCATCTGGAGAGTGTAGAGGGTGCAGTTGTTCAACTCCCAGCCCTTCTGCTGGGCCCCAGGGAGGGAGGGAGGGCAGAGTGGGGAACCCGAAGTGTTGGTCACAGTGCTGGGCTGGGCAGCTCAGGCTGAACAGGAAGTGATTTTCAGCTCTGGGAGGTGTTCCCTGCTGTGGCCTCCACTGACCCCCTGTTGTTTGTGCCCACAGAGCTCCTGTATTAGTTTTACCTACTGGAAAGAGACTGTTTCGATACTGCTCAGTCCGGACCGGACGTCCCCCTGTGCCATAGTCAGCTACATCGACGAGGCGTACATGGACATTGACAGAGACTTCTCCGAGGAGTAATTCCCACCTCCAGCTTCTGATGGGCAGCTCGGAGGGTCCCTCTCAGCCCGGGGATTTTCAGGGATACGCTGTGTAGTGTGTGTGTGTGCAGCTCGGAGCTGCGGAGCGTCGTCCCACCCCCGCCCCTGCCGGCCCCCAGCTCTGACCTCTGAGACTCGGCCAGCTCTCTGGGCAACACATTCAGGGATGTATCTTCCAGTTGTTCTGGGATAAAAATAATCACCTGCACAAATCAGCCTGTATTATTTTTTTTTTTCCTCTCTCCCAGTCCGGCGGGGCTGGCAGAAGGGGTTTTGCTGACGTGAGGGTTCTCGTCTCTGTATGTGCCGGTTGAGGTGTGCCTCTCTCAGGGCTGCCAGGACAAGCAAGTCGAAAAGCACAGCAATTGCCCTCCAAGTGTGAGGTCCAAGGAGCCCATCTGAGCAGGACCCCGCCACCAGCCACGTGCAAAGCCGCCAGGAGGACTCCCTGCAGGTGTTAACTCTTCCGCCGGGCTTTGGAATCAGGGCTTTGGGGTTGGTTAGAGCATGAGTGTGTGTGCGTGTGTGTGCTTTTAATTCCTGAGAGCCCCAGCTCCAGTCACCTCTTTCCCATCGCCTTTTGGATCATTTGGTACTGAATCTATCTGTGCATTAGGAGAGAACCTCTGCTCCTGCTGTCCTTCCTGCACATCCTTCCCACCCGGAGGCGTTTCGCAGTGCTGGAGAACAGAGACACTTCAGCAGTGGTGGAATTGCAACAGAGGTTGGCTTTTTCACGGAGCACTAGCATTAAAATGTACTAATTTTTTAAACTTGCGGCTTGTCCCTTCTTGGGTAACTAATCTGGTTTTAAAATCCTTTTCAGGACCATTGCTCTTGATGTTAACCTGCTATGCCTGGAAGTCTTATGTCAGTCTCTGCTTTCAGCCCTTAATATCAACACACACATTAATCTTGAAAGTGCAGTATTTACTGGAGATGTCCGTTTTTTCCTGGATCTGTTTTAATCAGAATGTGTTAAATGCTGGGAATAAACACTCCTGGTTGAAAGTAACTTTGTAGGATATGTTGGAAAGGGGGAATGGGGTTTTGGCAGTCTTGATTGCCAAACCTGCATGTGCCCTGCCTGCTCACCAACACCATGTTGCTCCAACACATTCCAATACCCAGGAATGAGATACACTACACTTATGCCACTACATTTAAGTCAGAAACAGCTTGCAGCTACAGCTAAAAGAAATCAGTTTTGAAACACACCATCTGAATTTTTTTAACATTTTCTAATTTATTTGACGAGATGACTTCGGCTCTGTTCAGGCTCCAGAGGGGTGAGGATGTCCCAGAGCTGCATCCTTTTGTCTCGTTGCCAGCAGCATGAAACCCACCCTGAGGCTCCCTGTGCTGGGGCTGGAGGAGTGAAGAAGGCTCCAGCCCCAGGAGTAGGATTTGTCTCTGAGCATCTCCCTTCTCCTTTCTCTTCTCCCACACCTCAGTGTCCTGCTGTGGACTCACAGGGTGGTCAGAGCTGCTGCGCTTGTGCATAAAGCTGGAGCCTTGCAGGAGCTCCTGGGGATCCTGGTGTCCCTCCCGGCGAGCTGCACCCTGCTCTGGTGAGGGTACCCTGGGGAGCTTCTTGCCATGGCAGCTTCACCTCTGTTCCTCACCAGGTCACCCCCAGCCTGCCCCTCCCTCCCCTCAGCTCATTTCTTTCTCGTCTGTACTTTTTTTGTTCTTGGGTATTTGTGTTTTTGGTGTATCTTTGCTTCTTAACTGTAATAGATGTACACTTAAATGCTTCAAATTAAAAGGCTTTTAAGTTAAGGGATGCCTTTTCCACAGTGTAGTTAATGGGTGCATCCACTGATTGCTGCTGTAACCCTGCAGTCTCGCTCCCCTCTGTGTTTTAAAGACAGTTTGGGGCCCAGCTGCCTCTGGCCTTACCCATGGGACTGGAGGAAGCTGAGCTGAGCCCACACCATCTCTGGGGGTCCTCCCAGGCCTGGGAGCACAGGCTGGGCTTTGCTTTTGGGCTGATTGGGCAGAGAAGGGCACAGGGCAGAAACCCCTGGCAGCTCCTCCAGGGGTGGAGCATGCTGGGCTCCAGGGAAAAGGCTCTGCCCCAGTGCACAGAGGGTCACAGGCAAATCCCTTTGGGATGTCTGTCCATGCCAGATGCCACAACAATCTCATGGTGAGAGGGACCAGAGCCATGGAGGTGGGCTGGGAGGGAGGTGGGACCGCTGGCACTAACAAATACCTCTGGCAGTGTGCACTGTCCCCGTGGATTGCTGAGGTTGGTGCTGCCCTGATTAATGCCGATTTGCTAACTGCAAATAAACATATTAAATGGAAACTATTAAAGAAATGTATTTTAAAGAAATGAGCGGAGGTGTCTTTTCTTTCCAGTGTCTTTGCCAAAGCCATAACCCCCTCCAGGGCTGTAATAGGGGGTGTTATGTTCTCAGCAGTAGTGGCTGAGCTCTGTTGTGTCTCATGCCTCAGCTTTGCTCCCCTGCAGTTAGAGCTGTGTTCTGGTGGGGACGTGTGAGGAAAGGGCTCTTATCCCAAAGCCCATTCCAAGCCAGTGCCATAGAGCTGGGAGAGAGAGGACTGAGCTTCTCTCCTGCCTGTGTCTCCCTGTGAAGATGCTCCCCAAGACCCCAGGGGCAGAGGCCAGGCCCTGGTTACCCTGTGACACACAACAGAGCCAGTCCTGGTAATCTACGTTTATTTATGCAATGCAAAGCTGACAGTGACTGTTGCAGCCACTTGCCTCCAACCTACAGCAGCAGCTGGGACAGCACAGGGCAGGACAGCCAGGCTCCTAATGCTGGAAAAAAACCCCAAAGGGCTTTGGTGAGAGGAGGGATCTGGAGGCACAGAGCACTCTGCCACCCTTCAGCCCCAGCATCAGTGGGCGATGAGGCAGCAGTGCCACAGCCGGGTGTGGCTGTGCCTGTGGTCCCCCCCCTGGCTCCAGGGCTGGCAGGAGCCATGCCCAGCTCCCCACACTCCCATTCCAGGGGTGCCCACCTTGGAGATGACCACGTCCCTGCTGCGGGCACGCAGTTTGTTGACCTGGCTCTCGGCGATGTCGGCACGTTCCTCAGCATCGTCCAGCTCGTGCTGCACCTTGCGGTACTTCACCAGGTTGGAGTTGGCCTGCTGCTCCTGGGCAGGGAGACAGGAGGGGAGGGTGCATGGGGCACAGGGGACAGCAGGCTCCAAGCTCCCCACATTGCAGCCATGGAGGCAGTCCCAGGGAGGGACAGCCCTGTCCCAGAGCAGTGACGGGCACTTACTGCCTCCTCAAACTGGCGCTTGTAGCTCTTGACCTT
>NW_005054502.1:817220-824204 GCF_000277835.1 Geospiza fortis | reverse complement strand
CAGCTGCCTCAGCCAGACCCCAGCAGCCCCTCACCTCCACCTTTATCAGAGTCCCAGTGGTGCCAGGTGACAAACACAGCACCAACCTGCCCCACCAACCCAGCCTGGTGTCACAGCACCCATCCCTTGGTCCCCCCTTGTGTCCCACCACCCAGCTCGGGAGGTGCTGGGAATTGCCAGAAGGACTCAGAGCAGGGAGAGGATGTTGTGACAGGGAGAAGCTTGTGCAGTTGTTATTGCCCACAGAGCCCAGAAGCAGCCCAGGCTGGGCTGGGCTTTGTGGATGGGTTCTTGGGTAACATGAGGCCAAGCAAAGAGGATTGTGCCAGGTGCTGCTGGACCAAGGCTGCACCTGTGTCCAGAGCTGCTGTACCTGGTAGCTCAGCTCCTTGATCCTGCGCTCGTACTTGCGAATGCCCTTCTGGGCCTCTGCCATCTTCTTCTGCTCCCCATCCAGCTCTCCCTCCAGCTCCCGCACCTGCAGGGGACACAGACTGGCTCAGCACTTGGCTCCCATGCAGCAGCACTAGCCCAGCTAAAGCCAAGCCACTTTCCCAGCTCAGAGAAGCCACAGTAGAAGCTAAAACCATCCTGAGCAAGGCCCAGCATGGCAGGGCCTTGGGGACTGTCCCCAGGTCCCCCAGAGCCACCACCTGTCCTCAGAAGGATGGGCAGAGTCTGCTGCCACAGCGACTGGGGCAGCCCCAGGAGTTGGCTCCTGAAGATCACAGCCAGCGATCTGCCCCTTCTCTCACCCTGGCCTCCAGCTTCTGGATCTGCTTCTTGCCTCCCTTGAGGGCAATCTGCTCTGCCTCGTCCAGGCGCATCTGCAGGTCCTTGATGGTCTGCTCCATGTTCTTCTTCATGCGCTCCAGGTGTGCGCTTGTGTCCTGCTCCTTCTTCAGCTCCTCTGCCATCATGGCAGCCTGCGAGGCCAAGACCAGGGGGACATCACCTCAAGGCCAGGCAGCCCTGCCAGACCAGGGCCCAGTGGAGGTGTGAGACCCACACAGCACTCCCCACCCCTCTCTTACATCCGTGATGGCTTTCTTTGCCTTCTCCTCGGCGTTGCGACACTCCTGCACCGCATCCTCCACCTCGCCGCTCAGCTGGGAGACATCTGCCTCCAGCTTCTTCTTCTGGTTGATCAGACCCATGTTCTGCACACACAGCAGGTTCAGTATGACCAGGGCTGGTCACTCACCATGGCTGGACAGACTCACCAGTGCAGACAGGGGGCTTGGCAGTGCCTCACCTGGGAGTGGAGCAGGGTGACCCTCTCAGTGCTCTCCAGCAGCTCCTGCTCTGCCAGCTTCCTGCTCCTCTCGGCCTGCTCCAGCGCTGCCCGCAGCTCCTCCACCTCTGCCAGCAGCAGGTTGCTACGGCGCTCCAGGGCCCCCACCTGCTCCTTCAGGTCATCATTGTGGCGCTGGGTGTCATCCAGCTCCATCTGCAGGTCCTGTGGGGCAGCGTGGGGTCACTGGGGACAGCCAGGAGCCGGGCTGGCAGCAGGGACGGCACCGAGGCTGTCCCAACCTTGATCTGGGCCTGGAGCTGGCGGCCCAGCTTCTGGAACTCGGCAGCCTGACGGTTGGCGTGGTTCAGCTGGATCTCCATCTCGTTCAGGTCCCCCTCCATCTTCTTCCTCAGCCGCACAGCCTCGTTCTTGGCCCGGGCCTCTGCGTCCAGCGAGGCCTGCATGGAGTCCATGGCGCGCTGGTGGTTCCGCCTGCAGGACAGGCCACGCATTAGCCACATCCCCTGGGGACACCCAGCCCTGCCAGGGCCACGGTGCCAGCTCTGCCCCTGCAGCCACATCCCCTGGAGACACCCAGCCCTGCCAGGCTCACAGTGCCAGCTCTGCCCCTACAGCCACGTCCCCTGGGGACACCCAGCCCTGACAGGGCCATGGTGCCAGCTCTGCCCTGCAGAAACATCCCAGTCTGTCCTGTCACCCCACACACCTCAGGTTCTCAAACTCCTCGTCCTTCTCTGCCAGCTTCCTGTCCGTGTCAGCCTTGATCTGGTTCAGCTCCAGCTGGATGCGCAGGGTCTTGCTCTCCTCATGCTCCAGGGCTCCCTAGAGACAGCTCAGCCATGGGAAAGGTGGTTCCTGGGAAGGGGGCTCCCCTGGCCACCCATCCCACCCTGGCTTTGTCCCCCAGCCCATTGCCATGAGGGGCAGAGCAGGTGGAGCCACTCCAGGGCCTGCAGTGGTTGCAGGACCCCCATGAATGGGATTGCCAGGGGTCACAGCCTGGCTCAGGACTGTCACCCCATACAACCAGAGCTGCAGGCTGGGCCAGTGGCTCCTGGAGGCAGCAGGAACATATGGGAAACAAGGACTCACCTCAGCCTCCTCCAGAGCTGCCTGGATATCGCTCTTCTCGCTCTCCAGCACTTTCTTCACTTTCTCCAGCTCATGGATGGTTTTGCCACCCAGACTGATCTGGTCAGTCAAATCAGCAATTTCCTCTGCCAGGGACAGAAGGAGTTTGGTCAGGAAGGAGTTTGTGGGACCAGCCCTGTGCAAATGACATCCCCATCCCCCTGCCCAGGCTCAGCTGATGTCCCTCAGACCCTCAAAGAGCAGCCAAGGCTGTGCTTGGGAACATTTCTGCAGTCTGGGAGAGAGCATAGAAGAGGCATTAAGGACCTGGGGAGACCTGTTTGTCCAACAGCAACACCCCCAAGGCAGCATCGTGGCACTTGGCAACACCATTTGGGAACAGGAGCCATCTGGGGACAGGAGCCAAGTGGCTCTGCCAGTCCTCCCAGAGTGTGCCCAGCCCGAGGGCAGGACACAGGCTGGCATCCCAGCAGGGCTGCTGCATCCCTGCAGGGGATGGGCTGAGCAGCAAGGCCTCTCCTGGCCAACAAGAGACCCAGTCCCACATGTCTGAGGACAGGGCAGGAGCAGGAGCCTGGGCAGAGCTCCCAGGGGAGTGCCTGAGCCCAGTCCTACCCTGCAGGTTCTTGTTCTCCCTCTTAAGGGTCTCCAGGTTATCCAGGGACTCCTCGTAGGCGTTCTTGAGCTTGAAGAGCTCCGTGCTCAGGCTGCGTGCCTCCTTCTGCGACGCCTCCAGCTCCACCTGGCTCTCCTCGTGCTTCTGCCTCCACTCTGCCAGGATCCTGTCAAAGTTCCTCTGCTTCTTGTCCAGGGCGGCGCAGGCCGAGTTGGCGCGCTCCAGCTCCACCGACAGGTCCTCGATCTCGGTCTGCAGCCGGTGCTTGGTCTTCTCCAGCGAGGAGCACTTGGCGTGGGCGGCCTCCACGGCCTCCTCTGCCTCCTGCAGCCGCGTGGCCAACTTCTTCCTGCCCACGGCACCGGGGTGAGCGCTCCTGCCCCACTGACACCCCGCCCCACGGCCTCTGATCCACGCAGGAGTCGCCACATTTCTCCTCACAGAGAAACGCAAGGCACAACTCCCCAAAGATATTCTGAGATTCATATTCTCTGAAGCTCAGAGAAAAGAAAAACAGTTCTTATCTCATTTGCCGTGCCTGTGCATTGTGAAAGATTGTTTACCTGAAGGGAATTAGTAATTAGATTCTAGTGTAAGTGTTTTAATTCACTGACCAATTAAATCCAAGTCTGTCACTGTCATATTTTCTGAAAAATCCCTTTGCCAGGATTTCTTCTCCTGGGAAAATGAGAAGCCTCAGCTCCTCCATGTTTTGCTGCTTTGGAATGTGATCTGGAGATTGTTTATCTAGCATGTGAATTGTTTTAATTTAATGAGCAATCATGGTCCAGCTGTGTCAAGGCTCTGAGGAGTGATGAGTTTTTGTTATTCATTCTTGTTAAGCCTTCTGATCTATCCTTTCTCTTTCTTTAGTATAGTTTTAGTATAGCATAATATAATATAATATAATATAAAATAATAAATTAACCTTCTAAGAACATGGAGTCAGGTTCATCAATTCCTTCTTCATCAATATATGAAATATTTATTATTATATTATATTATGTTATGTTATATTATATTATGTTATGTTATATTATCATAATATATATAATTATATATATAATATAATAAAATAATAAATCAGCCTGCTGAGAACATGGAGTCAGATTCTCATCTCTCACCTCATCCTAGGGACCTCACAAACACCACATATGTGTGCATGTGTTGGGACTGTCAGCTGACAGTCACGAGATGCTGGGCAGTAAAATAGAGTTGAGTACTTAGCAGATTCAGCTTAGATGTAATGTAATGTAATAGAGAATAATATGGTATAATAAAGTAATAAATTAACCTTCTAAAAACATAGAGTCAAATGCATAATTTTCTCTTCCTTCGTCAGGGGTGTCCTAATTCTAATTTTACAATAGGCAGGAGCGTGCTGTGTCACCCCAGGTCTGGGAGAGCCCCACAGCTGAACAGAAAGTCACCACCTAAAAGGACCCGACTTGTGCCATGGGACTTACTTGGCTTCCTCCAGCTCCTCAGTCCTCTGGATGGCATCAGTCTCGTACTTGGTTCTCCACTGGGCCACCTCAGCATTGGCTTTGGACAAGTTCCTCTGGAGCTCGCTCTTGGCCTCGCCCTCCTCCTCGTACTGCTCCCGCAGCAGGTCACAGTCGTGCCGGGAGGCCTGCAGGGCGTGGGCCAGGGCATTCTTGCCCTGAGGAAGAGAGAGCAGCAGCTGACTCCGGGCTCCAGGACACTGTCCACGGCACCAGGACTGGGAGCAGCAGCAGGGAACTTCTGTTCCTCCCAGGTGAAGAGCTGCCCTGTGTGCAGGGTATGACCCACCTCCCCCACAGTGTCACTCAGAGACCAGCCATGATCTGAAACCTCACCTTGGTCTCTTCCTCCAGCTGCCTCTTGAGTTCCTCAATGCTCTGTGTGAAGGAGACCTTGCCGCGGCTCAGCTGGTTGATGAAGGACTCCTTCTCCTCCAGCAGCCGGGTAAGCTCCCCTGGGTTCAAACACAGCCAAAACAGCTATTTCAGGGCTGCAGGGCTGCAATCTGCACTAGCCCACACTCCCGCAGAGCCTCTGACCTCCAGCTGTCCCAACCAAGGACATGGGCAGAGGTGCAACCAGTTAAAGGCAAAGGATACCAGCGAGGAATCCCTCCTGAGGCACACCTAGTTTTTCCCTCCACGGGAGGAGGAGGACTGTCACAGACATTTTTTATGAAAAACATCTCCTTAGGATTTTTCCTCCTGAGAAGCTGAGAGGCCCCAGGAACAAAATGTAAACAATGATTATCTGCTGCTGTGGAGTGCAACAGGTGGATCTGTGATTGGTCTCACGCAGTTGTTTCTAATTAATGGCCAATCACAGTCAGCTGGCTTGGACAGAGAGTCTGAGCCACAAGCTTTTGTTATCATTCCTTCTTTTTCTATTCTCAGCTAGCCTTCTGATGAAATCCTTTCTTCTATTCTTTTAGTATAGTTTTAATATAATATATATCATAAAATAATAAATCAGCCTTCTGAAACATGGAGTCAGATCCTCGTCTCTTCCCTCATCCTTGGACCCCTGTGAATACGGTCACAGAGGACAGCCTGCCTGGCTGAACCCCACTCACAGCCAGGTCAGAGCACTCTGAGGCAGCTGGGTGCCCCTGGTTTGTGCCCACGCACCGTTCTCGGTCTGCAGCCGGCCCCGCTGTGCGTTCACGTCCGTCAGCTGCCGCTGCAGCTCGTCCACTCTGGCCTTGGCCTCGTTCAGCTGGTCCTCGTAGGTGCGGCACAGCTTCTCAGCGTTGGCCTGCAGGCACCAAGCACAGCCTGGCTGAGCTCAGCTCTGCACAGAGCACCATCTCCCACCCTAGGATACCCTGCCCTGCCAGGTGGATCCTATGGGCACACAAGGCAGAGAGCAGGAGCCTGCCAGAGCTCGCTGCCAAGCTAACAGTGGCTCTCTGCAGTCAAGCTGCCCAGGAAATGCCTTCCCAGAGCCTCCAGACTTGACTAGGACAAGTAAAGCATCCTGTAGTGACACAGGGACAAGCTACAGGTCAAACAGGACTTGGTCATGGCAAAGTGACACCACCCTATGGACATGGCTGTGCTGGTCACACTGCACCCTGTCACAGACATATCTTATGAAAAATCCTTTTGCTAGGATTTTTTCTCCTGAGAAGCTGAGAGGCCTCAGAAACTAAATGTAAACAATAATTATCTGCTGCTGTGGAATGCAACAGGTGGATCTTTGATTGGTCCATGTTGGTTGTTTCTAATTAATGGCCAATCACAGTCAGCTGGCTCGGACTCTCTGAGAGTCACGGGCTTTTGTTATCATTCTTTTCTATTCCTTTCAAGCCTTCTGATGAAATCCTTTCTTCTATTCTTTTAGTATAGTTTAATATATCATTTTCTTTTAATATAATATATATAATAAAATAACAGATCAGCCTTCTGAAACATGGAGTCAAGATTCTCATCTCTTCCCTCATCCTAGGATCCCTGAGTCACATCGCCACAGCACCCAGCTGCACTGATGTCCACAGGAAAGACCAATCAGCCCCATGGAGAACCAGGACTGTGAAAAATGCCTATTTTATGATTGGCTTTTTGCAAATATTAAAATGAATATTATATGTGTTAGAAAGTTATGCTGTATTAATTTTCTTAAGTAGTGTGTTAAATATAGTTTTAGGTTATGACATAAGGTTAAAATAGAAACTATGCTATGTAGGATACTTTTTTCCTAAAGAAAGGACTCACACTGAGATAGCAGCCACAGGACATCTAAATCTTTCAGAGAAAGAGAATTTATTGCCCCATTATTAGAAGAAACGAACTTCTTCCTGCCTCGCTCAGCCAAGTTAGGATTCAGAGGAAGAAATTGACGATGACCAGACAGAATCCTGTGTTTGAATGGAATTTATGCATCATGTATGAGGTGTATGAATATGCTACAGGTTATTGTTTTTAAGGGTTAATCCTCTGTTAATGTGTGTCCTTTTTGGGCTTATTTTGCCCAGAAAGAGATACCTGGACTGTCCGTAACTCTTTGTTTCTAT
>NW_005054502.1:811109-817162 GCF_000277835.1 Geospiza fortis | reverse complement strand
AAATTACTATTTTTATAACAATTTTATTACTATTAAACTTTTAAAATTTTAAAACCAAGTGACTGGCATTTTTCACAAAGACACCCACCTTGCTCTTGGTGATGTACTCAACGTTGGAGGAGAGGTCATCAATCTCCATCTTCATCTCGCTCTTCTCCTTCTCCAGTTTCTGCTTGACGCGCTGCAGGCCGTCGATGCGCTCGCCCAGCTCGGCCACGCTGTCCGCGTGCTTCTTCCTCAGCGCGGCCGCCGTGGCCTCGTGCTGCAGCGTGGCCTCCTCCAGGTCCCTCCTCAGCTTCAGGAACTCGGCCTCCCTCTTCTTGCTGAGCTCCAGCTGCGT
This sequence comes from Geospiza fortis, assembly GCF_000277835.1. Lineage (NCBI taxonomy): Eukaryota > Metazoa > Chordata > Aves > Passeriformes > Thraupidae > Geospiza > Geospiza fortis. Next base: position 816,822 of record NW_005054502.1, on the reverse strand, counting down.
GGCCGTGCTGCCTCCCGCCTCCTCCAGCCGCTCGCTCAGCTCCTCCAGCTCCCGCGACGCCTCCGCCCGCTGCTTCTCCACCTTGGCCCTGGCGGCTCGCTCGGCCTCCAGCTCCTCCTCCAGCTCCTCCACACGTGCCTGCACACACACAGGAAAGGGCAGCTGCTCCAAGATCTGGGTGAAGCTCCAGCACTGATATATATGGTCTCCTCGAGCCAGGTCTCATAAGCTCTTGGAGATTTATATCACACCCGAGATAGCTCAGCTACCTTAGAGGGCATAACATGGTTCTGTGGTAGTGTTGGAAACAGAAAAGTTTTAATAAAAGGCAAAATAACAAAACTCTTTAAAGAGAAAAACTGAGCCAGTTGCAAGAGGATCTTGAACCCCACAAAAGCGATTAGTTTCTTTGTTCTCATCTTTTTCTAGTAAATTGCTCAGGCAGGACTTTTTGGCTTCTGTCCAATTGGCTATCCTTAAGTTTGAAGTTCCCCAGGTCCTATGAGGTGTCTGTTTACCTAATTGAGGAGATTACATAAAAAATCTGCCTAATCTGGGCTTTTTCCTTTTTTAGGAGACAAAGGATAGTTTTGTCACTCCACATTCCTATACAGCATCTCTGCTCTCCCCCGTGGAGCAGCATCTCTGATGATGATGGGAGGCAAAAAGCCACCAGTCTTGGGCTGTTTTGGGAGGCAGGTGCTCCTTGGTAGCGTGTTTGGAGCTCCTGCTCTCCTCTGTCCCTGCCATCAGGATCCAGCTGGCAATAGCTTCTTTTCATGGGAACTTTCATGATTGTGGGGACATGTCTCTGATAGGAAGAAGCTCAGTGACCTAGATTTGGATTTTCAGAGCTTGGTTACTGGATTAAAGGTTTTATTTTGGACAAAGAAGTACATCCTGGAAGCTGTTCCTCAGGCTGGTGATAGTGTTCACCTCAATAGCTCGTTCTTTAATTTTCAACCCACCATGTTTTGGCAGAGGGCTTGGCTCCTGCTACCCATGCCAGCTCTTTCTAGGGAGATGCCCCTGTGCTCAGAGAGGGACTGGCTCATGCAGATTCCCCTGCACATCACATCTAATGGACATTCTGGACTCCCAGGATGTAAGAACAGTTCTTCCCACCATACCTGGACCTCCTTGATCTTCTTCTGCAGCTGGGCCTCCATCACTTGCCCATCTTCAATCCTTGAGTTCAGCTGACTCATCTCAAAGTCTTTCCTGTACAGACAGAAGACAGAGCCTCTGATCAGACACTGTCCTGACAAGTCCTTCTGGCTCTTAAATTTCCCTGCTCTCTTACACCCAGGCCAGAGGATGAACAAGCCCACAATGGAAAGGGGCTGCAGGGATAAGCAGCAGCTCATGGAAGGCTCACAGGAAGGGCTCAAGTAGCCAAATTGGCAGACAACTGGCTCTGAGGGCTTCCCTCTGAGGTCCCAAGGTGTTGTCCAGTTCCCCAGTGAGAATGGGACATGACTGAAGTCTGTACATGCAGCTGAGGCCCAGCAGGGTGCTGGATCCTGCCAGGCAGGTCCCTCTTCTCCAGCCCCATGGACAAAGGAAGGTCTGTGAGCCCTGGTCTATCAGCCTGCCACAAGCTCCTCAGCCTCTCTGCAAAGTGCCCAGGACAACCAAGCCCTCACTGTGTCTGGGCTGGTCACACAGCAGTGCCCAGAGGAGGATCACACAGCCACAGCCCAGCCACCCCCACAGAGACCACACTGTATCTGCTGGTTTAGAGGTGCCCAGAGCCCAGGCACGTGTCACACACTCACTTCTTGAGCTTCTCATCCAGCTGCTGCTTGTCATTCTCCAGATCCATTACAGACTCTTGTGACAGCTTCAGGTCTCCTTCAAGCTTCCTCTTGGCTCTCTCCAGGTCCATGCGGACCTTCTTTTCTTGCTCAAGAGAACTTTCCAGCTGGAGAAGCAAGGGAGGTGGGGTAAGGAGGGAAAGGACCCTCTGTAGCCCCCCCTTACCCATGCCCACTGCTGTGGGAACTTCACCAATCCCCTGGAGGCCAGAGGTGTTTCCAGCTGGTCTCCAGTCCCACTCCCTCAGCCCAGGACCGCTCTCCATGAGGTGCTCTACACCACCTCTTGTTTTGGGGGTAGTTTGTCAATGGGATTATTCATCAACTGGCCATATTAAAGGGGGATCTGATAATGATCCCACACTCCAGATCCCACTCAGGGACAGCCTTTGGGCTCTCCTGGAGATGTGACTCAAACCTCTCTTGCTTTACCTCAGTGGCCTGTGACTCACATCATCCACTTGCTGCTCCAGTTTGACCTTGGCTTTGGTCAATGTGTTGACCTTGTCCTCCTCAGCCTGCAGGTCATCCAGGGCCTGCTGATGGGCCTCCTGCAGGGCTTTCTTCTCCTTTGTCAGCTTGGCAATGATCTCCTCCAGACCAGCCATCTCCTCAATCAGGTTTTTAACCTGCATCAGTGAGGACAAAAGTAGAGAGCATCTCAGAGGGAGGGGGTGCAAAGCTACTCCAGCAGCCTGACCCTTGCAAGGCAGGAGTCCATCCATGGGACAGCAGCTCTGCTCCCCACCAGCAGCCAGCCCCTGTCCCCTTGGCCAGGCTGGCCCCACCAGGTGGGTTTTCCATGCCTCAGATCACTTGCCACAGCGCAGAACCATTTGTCCACAGCCCTCTGGGAAATGAGGCAGGACACTCTCACATTCCCCTTTTCCTCTGCCCTGCCCCAGTTTCCCCACACCAGCAGCCTTATCCCAGACGTTCCTCTGGCATCCCCACAGGCTGGACCCTGCAGGGAGCTTGGTTACCTTGTTCTCTGTGGCGTGTTTCTCCTTCTCCACCTTGGCCAGGGTGATCTCCAGGTCATCAATGTCCTTCTTCAGCTCTGCACACTCATCCTCCAGCTTGCGTTTCTTGGCGGTGAGCTCGGAGGTCATCTCCTCCTCATCCTCCACACGCTCCAGCAGCTCCTTCACCTTGGCCTCCAGCTGGATCTTGGACTTAATGAGCAGGTCACAGCGCTCCTCTGCATCTGCCAGGTTGTCCTGCTCCTGGGAGAGGCACAGGAGAGCAGTGCTCACCCCCTGCCCCAGCACTCTGCTCTCAGCCCTGCTGTCCTGCCCTTCTCCTTGTGGAAGGGGCAGGGCAAGCCCGAGGTGCTCAGGTGTACAAAAAGTACAGCTCCAGTCACTGCCTGTCATCAAGGTTCAACCACTCACACTAACCAGGGCCAAAGAGCAGCTCAGTCTTTCCAGAGGAAAGACAAAAAATTTAAAAAAACAGCACAAAATTTGGCAACAAACACTGCCATCCCATCCCACTCCCCTGTGAGGAGAGCACCCTTCCTAGAGCCAGGGGATCACAAATCCCTGTGACAGCCCCGGCATGTGATGGTACTTCAGGTCTGCAGTCTTAGGATGTGTTTCAGACAGATTGTGACAACGAGGGAGCTTCAGAACTGCAAGAGGCTGAAGGAGGGTTCTAGGATATTCTGCTCCTTCTTCTACCCATGGGTCCTGCACTGTCTTAACACCCCCAGAGAGAGGGTGAGGCACTCACTGCCTGCAGCTGCAGAGCCAGGTCGTGCTTCTCCTGGATCATGGAGACTTGCTTCTCTTCCAGCTCCTTCCTCTTAGCCTCAGACTTCTCCAGAGCCTCCTTCAGCTTCTGGAATTCCTCCTTCAGGTTTGACATCTCCTTCTCAGTCTGAGCAGACTTGAGTAAAGGCTTGATCTTGAAGAACAGCTTCATCCAGGACCAGTTCTTGACAGCGTTGAAGGCGCGGATGTTCCACTGGATGGTGTAGAGGGCTTCCCTGGGGAATACAAGCACAGCATCATCAGGGGTGGACATTGCCCATGTCCCATCCCGGCTTCTGCAGGCCTGGATACGGCTCCATTCTCCACCAGCTGGACAAATGCAGAGTGGTGACTGAATGGGACACTGTCTGCACACTGTCCTGGCCCTGCTGGGCTGGGTGGGGTGCTCTGCATCTCAGCTCTCCTCACTCTGCCTCCCTCTGAATCTTCCAGCACAAACCAGAGGCTCCCCACACCTAGATCCTCCCTACCAGGGCATGCCAGACCTCTTCCAGGTTTGTCTATATCCCTCAGGACCAATCACTGCCAGACACAGGCAAACCCCACAGGTCAAACCCATGGACACGGGCAGAAAAGACAAGGAGACACAAAGTTCTGCCTTTTGCCCCCATCTACCTCCTGCTGATGATCTTCTGATACTCCACACGCATGAGGAACCCACGGATCCTGGCCTGGAGCATTGTCAGCACCTTGGCCAGACGCTCATCTCGCATCTCCTCCAGCAAGCCCAGCAAACCAGCCTTGAAAAACACCTGTGGGCAACAGAGTGCAGTCACCAGCAGAAGGACAGAGGGCTCAGGGGTAACACAGCCTGCCAGGGAAACATGGAGCTGCCCCCACACATGGCACAAGGAACCAGACCTGCCCTGAGCACATCATGCTCCCCAGCAGGGACAAGATGATGTTTGGGGGGACGAGGTCAAGCAGCAGTGACCTGCTCAGAGCTGCTCTTTCTCTTCCTCTGCCCTGCTGAGTCCCTTCAAGGGCCACACAGACCCTGCAGAGTGCAGGGCTGCAGCAGGGCTGTGGCCAAGCACAGAGAGCAACAGCAGGGGAAACCTCCCTGCCAAGGATCAGCTGCCCTCTCTCACCTTGGTGTGACCAAACTTGTACTGTGCATGGTCCAGTTCCAGGGAGCTCAGCAGCTTCTCTGTGGCCTTCCTGCTGTCCACAAACTTGTCTTCTGGAATGGCTGCTGGATTGAGGATACGGTAGCTGTGGGGAAAGCAGAGGGAGGCCATGCAAGAGGACTGCAGCACCAGCTCACCCCAGAGCCCCAGGCATGCCAGTGCCCACTGGGGCCATGGGGCTGCACCACAGGCTGGAGCTGGGTGTGAACCAGCTGCTCCAGGGCACAGGACTGCAAGCACCAGGGAACCCTGGCAGATTTTAGTCCCTGAACATCAGGGAGACTGTGCCAGGAGGCCACTGCCCTCATTAGGCAGCATGGATGGGACCCTAAGGTGAGAACCCTGAGGATCCATCCCAAGGGCAGAGAGAAATCTGAGCCAGGATCAGAAAAGCCTGAGTCTGTGGATGCCATGGGACAGAGAGAGAGAAACAGCAAGTGTTTCTCACAGCAGCTTGTGAGAATTTTTAGGAAGTTGTAAAGATGGGATGACTTGCTAAGTATAAACAATCTGCAGGTGGTGTTTTTCTACTTTGTCTGTCTGTTCTTCTCAAAAACAGTGTGTGAACATGTTTTTATTAGTTAGCCAATCAAATAAAATCTATTGTATCACTCTATAAAAACTGTGCAATTCTCTTGAATAAAACCTTCTTTGCTCTTTGTTCCAGACTGCAAGGCAAGATGTTTTCTGTTACCCTCTGTATGGCAGATTATCTTTTATCAAGTGGGCAGTTTGCCTTATCTCTCTCTTTGAGTGACCACACCCACTCCTCCCTCGGGAGAGGACACCTGCTGATAACAGACTATTGAATGTCAGTGCATGACTGATAAGAACTAAAGCATCCCACTGGGAGCCCAGAGGGAGGAGCCAAGCATTGCTACCCAGATATAATCCAGAGGTTCTGGGACACCAAGCACAGCTTCTCCACTGGATTCCCCAGAGGAACAGCAGCTGCCTCTGCCACTGGATCCTCAGAGGAAGAAAACATTCT
>NW_005054502.1:806307-810901 GCF_000277835.1 Geospiza fortis | reverse complement strand
ACTCTTTCTACAATCCTGCCTCCTGCCAATTCCTGTGTCATTCTCAGCACAAGAGTGACATGAGCCTTGCCACCTTCCCCCTGCAGCAGCACCTCAAACACCCAGATCCCACCCCAAACCCTCCATGCCTGGCACCCCAGAGCCAGCAGCAGAGCTATCCCAAACTGGGCAGGCAGTGGGGGTTCAGAGCAGCTCTGCACAAGCTGGGGAGCAGGATGGAGCCAGGACAAGTCTGGCTGCCCTGGAAACATGTGCCGGGTGAGGAAGAGGAGGGCGTTACCGCTGCTTGAACTCTGCGTAGAGGATCCTGTTGGGGAAGCCCTTGCGGCAGATGCGGATCCCTTCCAGGACTCCATTGCAGCGCAGCTGGTGCAGCACCAGGAAGGAATCCATGGCTCCTGTGGGGCAGGACACAGACAGAGCATGTGCTCAGCCCAAGAAGACAGAGGAAATGCAGCTGCAGCCCAGGTCTGAACGCTGGGAACATCCCATGGTTTGAACACGGGTGTCAGCCTGTCCTGCAGGTGTGTGCTGAGCACCAGTGCTGCAGCCTGAGCCTGGGATGGTGGAACTCAGCCTGGAAGACTCATCCCTGCCTGCTGTGCACCCCATTTTGGGTGTGCATCCATGCCAAGTGCCAGGCTGCACACCCAAAATGAGAGCCTGGCAGAGCTCATTCTCCCCAGCAGAGGAGATTGATGTGGGTCACAGTTTCAGCACTGAGATGGGTCAGGGCTCAGTGGCAGCATGAAAAGGGCTGGGGAGAGGGTGGGTGCAAGGATCCCTGCCAGTTCCCAGACGTGGCTGTCCCCAGCCCCCTGAGCTGCCCCATACCTGGGGTCTTTGTCTCGTTGGGGATGATGCAGCGCACGAAGTGGGGCTGGGTGGAGCGCAGATTGGTCATCAGCTTGTTGAGGTTCTCCTGCAGGGCAGACACGGGGTGAGGGGACAGCTCTGCTTCCCTGCAATGCTTCTCTGTCTCTCCAGCTCCTTTCCCCCACAGGCAGGGAGGGAGCAGACCCTGAGAGCCCCTTATGGCAGCAGAAAGGGCATTTCCTCCTGCTATCCTGGCAGGGGACATCCCCACCTGGGGCAGGGTCAGTGCCTCCTGCCAGGGTGGGACACTGTCCTCATGGCAGAGAGGGCTGGGCTGGCACACAGGCCAGGTGGCACTGGCAGGTTTTGCTGTGCTACAGGAGTTTGCATGCCAGATGCTCCCCAAGTGTTTGTAGGTGATGTTTTGCTGCAGGGGAGAGCCAGGGACACTGGACTGAGCAGATTCCTGGTTCAGAGCTCTGTGCTCAGCACTCTGCAGTTCCAGTGCTGGTGTCCACACTGGCTGCAGACAATGTTAGGATATGCAGGATTTCCCTGCACTTCCACAGTGCTTCACCCCTTTTGGCTGTGACACTGTTCTGCTTTGCCAGGCTGCTCCTCCTTTTCTCTCCAAGGCAACTCCACCCCTCATCTTTCCAGCTGCCTTCCCCTGCTTGTACAGGGTCAGCCTGTCCAGGACCAGCTCAGGGAAGAGAACATCTTCCCACAGCTCCACATCACCATGGGGCAACTCCTCACCACAGACACCTTTCCCCAAGGCCTGTGACTTGTCCAGAAGGAAGAAAGTCACACTTCTCCCTCAACAGGGGCTCTGCCACAGAGCTGCCTTCTGCAAGCACCTTGGCAAAGAATCATGGAATATCCTGAGTTGGAAGGAATCCACAGGGATTGTCCAGTCCAGCTCCAGGCCCTGAACAGACACCCCACCAACCCCAGCCTATGCCTGGGAGTGCTGTCCAAACTCCTGGAGCTCTGGCAGCCTCAGGGCTGTGACCTTTGCCCTGTCACCACAAGGCTGCCATGGCAGGACACATCCCTCTGTGCTGCCTTCCAGTTGTTTGAGCTCTGGGTTGGCCCAGTAACTCCAGTGGTGAGCATGGGCTGGAGCTGTGTGACATCCTGAGCTGTCAGATGGGCCAGGTCAGCCCCCAGCACAGGGAGCTGCCTGCTCAGACACCTGCAAGATCCTCCTCCATTGTCTTCTGTCCTTCCAGCTGACAGGAACGAGGAGAGAAGTAGCACAGACTTAAAGTGATGTTCATGGAATTAATTATCTAAACATCACTACAAGTCTTAACTGCCTCTCTCTCAGAGGTGGAGGAGCTGCCACAAGCATCACGAGGGCAGGAGCAGCACGAGCCCAGCTCCAGGGGAAGGGAGCTCTGCCAGCCTGGAGCCTCCTGTCCTGCCCTGCAGCACGGGGACAGGGCTGGGACTCTGCCAGGCACAGCCCTCTTGGCCAGGGATCAGAGGGAACTGGGGGCTTTGGTCTGGTGGGGGTCCCTCAGGAGCTCTGGTGGTCCTTCAGGCCCCAGGAAATGCAAGAAACCAAGAGTGTTGGCAGGGAAGTGTGACTGCTGTTGGGACCCTTGGCAGGTTTCCCTCATGGCTCTGGATGGGGGGCTGGCTCTCACCTTGTGCAGCTGTGACACTGTTTGGAAAGAAGCTGCCTTCTTACGTTTCTCCTTGGTCCCTGGCTTGTGAGGTTCCTCTGTCGGGTTAAAATATTGATTATTTACATCAGCAAAACATCTGCCTGCCTTGAAGGACTCAGGGGCACCCCCAAACAACCCTAAAATTCCCACAGCCAGGGACAGGGATGCTGCACCAGGAGCTGGGAAAGAACAGATCAAGGGAAGTGTGGAAGAGGATGAGGCGGGAAGGGGGACTACTGTCTGATCTTCATAGAAGACAGATTTTGAACAGTGGTGTTAATCTGTATGTCCAGATTTTTTTTACATGAACAATGAGATAGGATGAGATTTCTCTTGATATTTCTAGGTCCTCAAAATTTAATCACACACAAGAAGGGAAAAGAAAAAGAAGAGGGAGAGGAGAGGAGAGGAGAGGAGAGAGGAGAGGAGAGGAGAGGAGAGGAGAGACTGAGGTAAAAAACAGGGTGAGAGGGTTCCTCACCTGAAGCAGAGCCCACATAGTTCTCATAGAGGGAGGCCAGGAGCTTGTTCTGGGATTTCTGGAAGACGGACACCACTGTCTCGTTCAGGGGGTCCTTGTTCTTGTCCAGCCACCCCACGATGTTGTACGGCACCTGTCCCAGGACAGGGAAGGTCAGGCCAGCCCTGTCCCTGCCCAGGGGAAGGTGTGGGGGCTGGGAGGAGCTGCCAGGGACGTACCACACCAGCGTAGTGCACCACCTCAAAGTGCGCCTCGTACTTGCGCTTCTTGTCCGGCCGCGGCTTCTGGAAGTTGGGTGACTTCCCGATGTGGTTGTCGTAGAGCTTGGACTTGAAGGTCATGTCAGAGGCTTTGGGGAACATGCACTCCTCTTCCAGGATGGACAGGATTCCCATGGGCTGCAGGGAGAGGGGGATAAAGAGGACTGAGCTCAGTGTTGCCACGTCCCATCCCAAAACAGGGATGCTTGGGAGATCCCATCCTAGTCCAGGTGCAAGACACTGGCCATGGGGCCAAGCTGTGACTGGCATATTCCTGACCTCCATGTAGGACTGGCCAGGCCTGCAAGACATGGGAGTTTGCCCTAGTTCAACAAATTGTTGAGAAGGAGGGATCCTCTCCAGGATTGCTCCTTTTCAAAAAAAATAAAAAAGTGTTTCCTTCATGCAATGGTGGAAATATTTTCGACAAGCTGCTCTGAATCAGTGATTGCTCAAGAGGCACTGATGGGCTGTAAGTGGGTAGGAAAAAAGGGGAAGAGATGATTGCTCTCTGGAAGAAAAGGCTGCACCAGGTTTTCTAGCTCCCCAGTGGGTAGAAACAGAATTTCCATGTTTTCATAAAGTCAAAATTTGTGTGGAAAAGGTCTCAAGGGGCTGGATGGTCTAAGATGTAAGTATTGGGAAAAAAAAATTTTGGGCACTAGCCACTGACCAGGGAGGGAATAATTAAATTTTGGTAGCAGAGCACCTCTCTGCTGCAGCCTTTGCAAACAAATCCCCCAGCAGCACCATTTCCATGCCCTGCCTCACACTCCACCTTCTCAATCAGGTCAATGCAGGCCTGCAGGTCCAGGCCAAAGTCAATGAAGACCCATTCAATGCCTTCCTTCTTGTATTCCTCCTGCTCCAGGACAAACATGTGGTGGTTGAAGAACTGTTGCAGTTTCTCATTGGTGAAGTTGATGCACAGCTGCTCAAAGCTGTTGAACTGCAAGAACAAAACAGATCTGAGTCAGAAGGAGGAGCTCCAGAAGAGAAGGTGTTGCCCTGATTTTTTAAGTTTTTTCTAAGTCTTCTGATGTTTACATTCTTGTAACGAACTTTCTCACATACTTTATGTAAATAACTTATTCTTTTGCATTCTTTTATGGAGGAGGAGAAATTTGATGGACTGTTGGTTGTGTCATTGGAAAAGTGGCACTGTCACGCTCCAATCCACTGTCACTTTTGGAAATCTATAAACGTTGCAGTCAGAAATTAAAAGTGCTCTTTTTATCTTGGGAGAGCTGTGTGTGCACATCGTGTTATTTTGTGTCCTATAGCAACAGGAAGGGATTCACTCCTGTGCTTTGCCTGGCTATGAAGGGTGATCCCTGCCAGGCCCAGCTGTGTGGCTACCA
>NW_005054502.1:789746-806247 GCF_000277835.1 Geospiza fortis | reverse complement strand
CAGATACATCAACCCACCCAAGAGCCCCTTTCTCACCAAGGCCAGCACCTTCTTAGAGGAGCTAGAGCTCAAACCCCAGGGGACTGAGCTACCCTTACAACACTCCCTGAACCCACTGCAGGGGCCTGCAGAACTCACATCAAAGATCTCAAAGCCTGCAATGTCCAGCACCCCAATGAAGAACTGCCTGGCCAGCTTGGTGTCCAGGGTCTTGTTGATGCGGGTCACCAGCCACTTGAACATGCGGTCGTAGGTGGCTTTGGCCAGGGCCCCCACAGCGTACAGCACCTGCAAGGCAAAGCCCAGAGCACACAGGGAGTGTCACACACATGCTTTATGAAAAATCCTTTCCTTAAATGTAAACAATGGATATCTGCTGCTGTGGAATGCAACAGGTGCATCTGTGATTGGTGTCATGTGGTTGTTTTTTAATTAATGGCCAATCACAGTCCAGCTGTCTCGGACTGTCTGGTCAGTCACAAGATTTTATTATAATTCCATTCCTTTCTATTCCTTACTAGCCTTCTGATGAAATATCTTCTTCTATTTTTTGTATAGTTTTAATATAATATGTATCATAAAATAATAAATCAGCCTTCTGAAACATGGAGTCAAGATTCTCATCTCTTCCCTCATCCTCAGACCCCTGCCCAAACCACAAATGAGCTTCCCCCTGCTCCTGCAGGAGCCACAGGCTGACAGAGAGCTCCTCCTGGCACACAAAGGATGGACAGACACATCCAAGGAGTTTGTGGTTACAGCACAAGCTCCAAAATTAGTTTTGCGTTCCTCACAAGTGTGTTCCTGCCTACCTGGCCTATCTTGCCTCCAGGGTTTTAGGATATAAATTCAGTTTAAAGTGACATTTTCAGAAGCCTTGTGTCTGGCCAGAGCCTACAGCCCACTTTGGATAGGACACCAGCTCCTGAGGTCCTCCTGAACTGTGCTCAAGGACTGGCTTGCACTATTCAGGCCAGGTCTGGGCTCCCAGTTGGGGTGTGGCTGGAATCTGACAAGGTCCATTTGAGTCTTCTACAAGATCAACTCAGATGAGTATTCAGATATTCAGAGTTTTCTAATTTTCAGGGCTGAACTCTTCACAGGAGTGTGACTGTCTCTGAAGCAGATCCACAGAACCTGGACCTGCTCTGGCTGGGATCCAACCCACATTTCAGACACCACACTGGATCTGCAGCCTTGGTTAATGCGCAAAGCTATCAGCCAGCTCTGCCACCCACTTCCCCTGCTCCTAAAAGCCAAGAACTGTGGATACACCTTCTCCTGCTGCTCTGGAGTCTCCTCCTACACCCAACTGAAGCACCAGTGACAGCCCATTGTGAGCAGGGGACACGTGTCCTGCTGTCCTGTCACTCACCTGCTCCACGTTCTGACCTTTGGTCACGTACTCATTGCCCACTTTCACACGAGGATGGAGCAGCCCCTTGATGAGGTCAGCTGAGCTGATTCCCATGAGATAGGCAGCTTTGTCAGCACCTGCAAGGCACCACAAAGGCATGAGGGGCCTGCAAGGAGGGTCTGGGAAGGGGGAAAGGAACCAAAATTAAAAATGACCTGCTCCTATGGTGATCAGTGCTAACCACACTGTTTTTTCCACCTCCTCCAGTACCTGTTGTGATTTTCCATCTTGGATACTCCATGATGCTTTACAGTTTGAACCTCCTGACTGAGAAGTTACTGTCTGGAGGCCTGCTGCACCTTATCAGGTGCTTATCAGGTTTTAGCCTTATTGATCTGGGATTCTCGATGCATTTTCCAGTGGAGGTTTGAATTTCCACACAGGGAATTTGAGTTGGCCAGAAGAGAGGTGATTGTCTTTCATAAACTCCTGATAGCAGATAGCTAGCAAATCACCTCTGCAGGGCAATCACTGCCATATCAAAACCTTCATTCATTACCAGGGAGCAGCTAAAGGCTGTGTTGCCACTCCTGAGGCACAGAAAACTTTTCCTTCATGAATGTTAACATGACAAAGACTGATCCAGGTGATCATTTCTGCTGGATCCCTGTTGAAACCTTCCAAGTAAGTGCTAGAGCTCCTCCTGCTCACCCTCCCATGTGCTGCAAAGTCACCCTCTCCCTTCAGGTTTGCTCTGCAGTCTGACTGTTCTTAGATCTGTGAATTGCATTGGATTTTGCTGAGCAATGAAAGTGTTGGACAGTGTTTGTGTCCTACTCTAACAGCTCTTCAGGAGGCTGTGAGCTGAGCAGGTCCTGCTCCCAGCCTGGCTGGAATGCTGTGCAGTGAAGGGCAGGAGGTGAAGAGCAGGAGGAGACTGCACAAGATGAAGCCCAGCAGGGCTGTGACAGCCTGTGATGCTGCTGAGACAAGTCTGATGCAGATGAGACCACCTTGCAGAAAGACTGTTCCAAATATTCCTGCTTAAGGACAAGCCCTTGGTGCACCCCAGCAGGGCCTAAGTCAGTGAGGGATCAGGGGATCAGGGTCCCTGACCTCCACAGGCCAGGCAGGGGGAGTTATCCCAGCCTGGGCAGCTCTGGAGTGTTGGGGAAGATGAAACAGGAAAGCCTTACCAATATGATTGCCTGGCAAAAGGTTTTGAGAATATGGAAACTCGAAGTGAGATTGAAATGAAAGCAAGCTTTGAGATCCCTCAGTTACTGAACAACTGGAAAACAATGGCATGGCCAGCTGAAGGTGATCCCCTTCTGATGGAACAACACCCTCTGCTTGCAGACAGGCCCAAGGGTCAGAGCAGACCCTACAGCTTGGCAGAAGGGGCCCAAAGAGGAGTTTTTAGGGTTTAAAATGGAACACAGTATGGTAATGTAATGATTCTTATAGGCTGTATGGAAATGCTGTGGGATTTGTACATTGTACTAGATTGGGTAGTGAGAATCAGAACATTCAACACAGAAGAAGATTTATGGTATTGTAACGAGAACCTTGCTTACTCATCCTCTTTACCACGCTCTTGCCTTCTCTCTCTTTCCCCCTCTCTTCTCTCAGCCTGCTCTGAGCTGTGGCTGGCAGCTCCCAGCAGGGCCCTGCCCCCAGGCCCTTTGCAATAAACCCCAAGTTCCAGCCCTGGCTGCAGAGATCTCTCGTGTCCCTCTGTCCTGACTGTCCCACCCCCTGCTGCTCCTGCACTGGAGCCCAGAGCCCCACTCACTTTCAGTGCCATCAGCCTCTGCCTGCTCTTCCCGCTGCTTTTGCTTGAATTTCATGTTCCCAAAGTGCATGATGGCCCCCACTATTTTATAGGAGCCGTATTTCTCATCGCTGCTGAAGCCCAGGATGTCCATGGCATGCTGAGGAGACACAAAGCAGTACAGACAGAACAAATTTACCACGCTGAGGTGAGGGTTGGTTCTTCTCCCACTGTCTCCTAAGGTACTCTCCCTGTCCTGGGGCTGGGCAGGGTGCCCTCTCTGATGGGCACCTAACCAAGGAATTCTGTCCACGGGGTTTGAATGTGGCTCCAGCTCCCACAAGACCCATTTGGAAGCCAAAGGACTGGCCTAGCATCCACAAGGAGGAGGTTCTCCAAGCTGAGGGCTCAGGAGGAGACCTGACTGATCTCTACAGCTCCCTGACAGGAGGGGGCAGCCAGGGGGGTCAGGCTCTGCTCCAGGGAACAGGGACAGGATGGGAGGGAACGACCTCAGGCTGTGCCAGGGGAGGTTCAGGTTGGACACCAGGAGGAATTTGTTCACAGAAAGAGTTGTCAGGCATTGGCAGGGGCTGGCCAGGGCAGTGCTGGAGTGCCCATCCCTGGAGGTGTCCAAGGAAGGGCTGGACATGGCACTCAGTGCCCTGGGCTGGGTGTCAGGGTGGGGATAAATCACAGGCTGGACTCAACCATCTTGGGGGTCTTTTCCAAATTTAATGATTCTGTGATCTTCTTTCTCATAGGCACTATGGGAAATGCTCATGTGCCTCAGGCCCTTCCTGATGCAGGGACTGACTCTCCCTTCCCTGCCTGGATGAGGCTGTTGGTGCAGATCAGAGTCACTCTGCCCCTTCCTGTACACTCACAACAGCCACCAATGAACCAGAGGGAATTCCCAACTGATTTAAAGAGGGAAGCCAGGGCACATCCCCAGAGCTGCCCAGAGGAAGGCTGTGCCCTCCCCAGGCCCAGGGCTGTGCACATACATCTGTGGCCATGAGCTCCTCGCCGTCATCCAGGTTGTCTACCGTTGTCACCCCCTGGGAGCAGAAGTGGTAGTCGTAGGGGTTGAGGGACAGCAGCAGCATATCTGCAGGGGGATGACATGCAGAGGGTGAGGCCAGCCTGGCAGGGACATCCCTGCACACAGATGGAGCAGGAAGGCTTCCCCAGCCTCACCAGCTGGGGGAGGAACAGCCTCTTCCAGCACAGGCAGGTCCACACGTGGGTCCACCTCTTCTGTGCTTGCCTCCTGCTTGCTATCTTGGGATATGGCCTGGCTGCAGACTGATTTAGAAGTGGCCACCATGCCCTTGTGACTCCAGATAAGATTACTGCTCCCTCAGATCTGCCTAATAAGGTGCTGTTCAGCACCAAGCTCAGGAGCCCTCAGCCAAGAGCTGAGCACGCCAGGGGCTGTGCCAGCCATCCTTCTGCGTGGGGAAAGGCTTCCTGAGTGGGATGTGGCAGCAGGAGGCTGCTCAGAGCTGCCCCAGCACAAACTCAGATCAGGTGGGGCTGTCCTGGGGATCACATCGGCAGCTGTGTCCCAGCTCACCTAGAACAGGTCATCTCACCTGCTGAGGAGGCTGCAAAACACTTCCCTCCATCCCAAAATGAGTAAATCTGCAGCCTGCACACGCTGAGGTCAGTGCTGTACCCACCACCCCACGAGGACTCTGTGCAAGGCAGCTTTGCAAAGCACATTCCCACCTTGCAGATAGACCCTGGGTGACCCCTGCTCCTACACAGTGGCAGAAAGGGCTTTAGTCTGGCTTCTCAGCCTGTGAGGATAATGGAGGCTGGGCTAGATGGCCTCTTGAAGTCCCTTCCACCCTGAATTCCACCAATCCCATGATCCTGCACAGCTAGCAAAGCCTTCAAGGGCAGAACCTGCATGGTGAGCCGGGTCTGCTCATTCCTGTGGACCCCAGAGCTGACCCCAGAGCTCTCTGGGGCTGTTTTCAGGCCATCCTGCTCTAAGGGCTGCACGGCATCTTTGGCTGCCTTACCTTGCAGCTCTGGTTTCTTCCCAGACAGGATCTGGTAGAAGATGTGGTAGCTCCGTTCTTTGGGTTGCTGGAAAATCACTCTGGATTTTTCCAGAAGATCTAGAATGAAGTAGGGCAGAGGGGTCAGAGCAGGGCTTGTCCCTTCCCAGAGCTGAGCACAATGTGGGATGAATTCCCTCCCCAGGGCAGCTACTCACAGATGTCAATGTCTGCAGAGGCCAATTTCCCTGAGGGACCAAAGTGGATCCGGATGAACTTGCCCTGAAAACACCCACAGGAGGTAAATGCTGGGCTTGCCTACAGAGCTACAGCTCTGAACAGCCCCTAGAAACTGAATTCATTTCCCACTTCTTGAGCTTCTGCTGATGCCAGGCAACTTACTGGCCTCTCTAAAGGGGTGAAGTTCTCTGCTTTGTAACGTGAAGAAGCTCAAAGAGCATTGCCCAAGGGTTTAAATACCAGGCAGGCAGAAATTTCACTGACAGCAGATAAACCCCTGTCCTCAGGTCTATTCTTACCACTGACCATTCTGTGACACAGAGCCTGCCTGCAGCCCCTGCTCCGTGCTGGGCTCAGGGTCTCCCCCAGCAGTGCCTCCCTCCCCTGCAGGCACAGCAGAGCCAGGCTGGGCTCAGCAAAAACGGTGCTGCTTCCTGGAAGGGACACATTTGTCTGTCCCAGAGCACCCCAGGCTGTGCTCAGCCTTGGTCCTGCCAGGGATGTCTCTCCAGCCACAGGCTGTGACACCAGGGCCGTTCGTGCTGGCCACCATTCACTGCACTGACAAACCAGAACAACGTGCCTCTGGCAGTCCAGTGCCACTGGGAAGCAGCTCCATCTCCCTGCCACGTGCCTGTGGCTCCCAGGGCACAAGGCCACAGTGCCACCCCCTGTGCATGCAGCCCAGCCCAGCAGCCACAGCTCCCTGCCCTGTGAGGCACTCACAAAACGCGAGGAGTTGTCGTTTCTTATGGTTTTGGCATTGCCAAAAGCCTCCATGGCTGGGTTAGCCTCGATGATTTGATCCTCGAGGGTGCCCTGGGGAACAAAACCAAAGGGTGTGTCACACAGCCAGAGGGGATCTGTCACCAAGAGCAGGAGCAGTGCCAGGGGCTGCTTGCTGCACTCCTCAGCTGTCCGTGGGACCTGCTGCCCCCGAGGCATCTCCGTTTATCAGCACAGCTGGGGTTTGCAGCAGTGCCCTCTGTGGCCTTCTCCTCACCCAAACTGGAGCCCCAGGCTGCTGTCCCCTCAGCACACAGCAGTCCTTGCCCCCTTTCTTAGGACCTACACTATGCAAACTAAGACAAGCTCGTGTTGTCACAACAGGCTGAATCATTTCAGGCTCTCTGGCATCAGGCATTTCCTCTTCCACCAAACCAAAGTCTAGGACAGTGCACATCAACAAGGTCCCTACACCAACAACATGCATTGCAGGGTCCCAGTGTGATGGGGATACACCACAAGTGCCAGCTGGCATGATCTGCTGAGAACACTGGGGCTCTCCTGAGCAAGCCCCAAGATGAATCCTTTCCTTACCTTGTTTTCCATGTGTGTTTCTCTGTTCAAAGATAAAGAGGCAGCCTCTGCCTAATGCAGCTAAAGCAGGAGAAGGATTTGAGGAGAGGAGCAAGAGACTGCTCCAGTCTGCAAGAGACTGCTACACCACATGGAGGATGGTGGGGTTTGACACCTGCTACAGAGTTTGGTGGCACAGACACCTGCAGGACTTTTCATCAGAGCTTTGCCCATACTCTGACACATTCCAATCCACAGGGCTTTCCTCAGATGGGGAACACCAGCTCTGGGCTCTGCCCATCCAGAGCCACCCTCTCTTTCCAATGCTGGAACCACAACTGCTCCCCACCTCTGCAGCTCCAGGTGTGTGAAGGGCAAAAGAGACAGGGAGCAGCTGTGCATCACACACTCACCAACACACTATCACCTGAGTATCCCTTCAGCTCCTATCTCTAAATTCACCCTGGCCTAAAAATACCTGGCCTGGGGGATTCAGTGAGGGCATCCCCAAGACCCACAGGTCCAGCCCCTGAGCTGTCTCACCGTTTGTCCCAGTGGTCCCTTGTGTGATGATAAACATCCCCCAGCCAAGGGTGTGCACCAGCTAAAGGCTCCGAGAAACCAAGGATGTGTGACTGAGCCCTTGGGGCATTGGGAGCCCCAGGGGCTGAACCTTTGCTGGGTTTCCTTGGAGCAAACACCTCAGAAATGTACCCAGGCAAGGACATCAGCTGCCTGCAGGGCTGGGCAGTGCCAGGGCTTGGCAGAGGGTGGCAGGTCTGGGTACCAGCAGGGCACTGGTCTGCAGCAGAGGGTCTGCTCCTGCCCCTCTGCACCACCACCCCCAGCTGGGCTTTGAGGCTGAGGAGGATCTTCACCTCACCTTTGGAGGAGCCCACACCACTGCTAGGCAAACACTGGATAGAAATGAATATTTCTATCCCCCTTGAAGGAGAGGTTGGATTCAGAAAGGCAGAAAGAGATGAAACAGCAAAGCTTCCAGCTGTGGGAAGGAGGCAGATACAAAGCCAAGAACACTGCCCTGCCCAGGTGTTGCTCCCAGACCTAAGGAGGAGGCCCCACATGTCACCCCATCATAGATCTGTGGTGCAGCAGAACTCTGTCCTCAGCATTAAAGAGCCCACAACACTTACCCCAGTTTTAGTGGCAAGAGCTGCCTAGAGAAAGGAGAGAAAATGATCTTTAGAAATCCAGAAAAGCCAGGCAAGAACCACAAGAAGCATGGTCAGAAAAGCAGGGCATGACCATTTAGTGCCAAAAAAAAAAAGTCCAAGAGAAAAAAAAACAACTCGGAGGATTAAACTTTATAGGAGAGGCCAAAAAGTTGTTAAATAGATTAGCTCAAGAAAATAAAGAAATGCATCAAAAAGCAAGAACAGTTAAATTCAAACTTGAAGAAGAGAAAAGAAAATAATGCTCAAGTATTGCTTGTCTGATACCTAAAGCAGCCAGTTTGCTTCCTCGAGGGGACAGCAGGCTGGAGCCTCAAAGTATCCAGAAGAAATAAGCAATTGCAAGGGCAGCTCAAAAATAACCAGCACCAAAGAAAAGCAAGATTCAAAACGAGAGCAAGAAAAGCACAAGGTAGAAAAGGGTCAAAATCAACAAAAGGAGGGGAAAAAAAGGGAGAAAATGCTGAAAAGCAAGGCTTAAAAGAGGCAAGGTGGGAAATGGAAGGTTTACTTCATCCCTTTAATGGTCCTTAAGAGGATCACTGGGGTGTTGAAAGAGGAAGAGAAGAGAAAGAGAACAACTGAAGCACCTCTTCCAGGCTGCACAGATTGAGCAGCCACATTAAAAAAAAAAAAAAAATTCCATTTCCCCTTGAGCAGAATAATTTCAAGCCTTGCTTGTTCAAAAGTCAGGGAAAAGCCAAGCCCTGGGTGGGTCAGACCAAAACACAAAAAGTTGGGGAAGAAAAAGTAAGAAGAAAGGGGAAGGCGGGGGGAAAAAAATTAAAAACCAAAAAAAATAAAGAAAGGAAGAAAACAACAAGAACTTGTTTGAAAAGAAGATCTTACTACTTTCTTGCCCGGTGTGTCGCCCAAGGCTGCGACAATGGCAAAGTACTGAATGACCCGCTTGGTGTTTACAGTCTTACCAGCACCAGATTCTCCGCTTAGAGTAACAGAAATACACAGATAAGGGCATGAGGCAAAGAACAGGCACAAATCCTCCGCTTAGAGTAACAGAAATTACACCGAAAAGGGCACGAGGCAAAGAACAGGCAAGCCTGACAACCATCCCAGACAAGCCAAGCCTCGGAGGATGGCGGGGCTGCAGCTCTCCCTCACCCCCAGCTCTCAGGGGTGCTTGTGTTTGGGGCTTGCCCTCGGAGCCACAGCAGCTCCGGGCTGTCCGTGTGTCCCGGCAGGGCTCAGCTTGCCTTGGGGAGCCACAGCCGCTCCGGGCTGTCCGTGTGTCCCGGCAGTTTCAGCCCGGAGCTCTGAGCCCGGCCGGCTTTGCTGGGGCATGGCGGGGATGGCAGCAGGGGCACGGTGCCGGGGTGCAGGGTGCCCGCTGTGGGGGGCTGAGCTCATCCCTATAGTTAGTGCTGCTGTGCCATTGTAATCCCGCAGCACAAAGAGCCGGGGGGAGCGGGGCCGCCACCGGACACTCGCCAAGCATCTCTCCGCGGCCCCTGCCTTTCCTAATTAGGCCATGGCCGAGGCTAAAAATGTCCCTGGCTCCTGGCAGCGGCGGAGGGTCCTTTAGAGTCCTTTATATAGCCCTTATCTAGATGTCACTTGAAATCAACCTGGCCTCCACCCTCCCACATCACCCTTCTCCCTCCGGCCACCATGTCGCTGCGGCCTTGGCCTCCATCTCTGCTTTCCCCCGGAGGGTGCCGGGGCTCGGGGCGCTCCCGCAGCTGTCGGGGTGCGGGGGAGCCCGGCCCGCGCGGGGCTTTGTCACCTGGCACGGTGGCGGGGCAAGGGTGACAGCTGCCGGCATGGGGAGGGGACACTGCCGGGGGGGCTGCTTCGGGCACAGGGCATAGAGCACAGCACGGGGGGTCTCGGGGCAGGGCGAGGAGATGCAGGGACACTTACGTGATGAGCATGGACTGGTTTTCACGGTCTGCAAGAGAAGGAGCCGGCGTTAGGGCAGCGCTGGCGGGTGCCAGGAGCCCGGGCTGGCCGGGATGGGGTCCCCCAGGGCAGGGCTTACTGCGGAGCATGTCGTTGTAGGCGTTGTCGGCGATGGAGTAGATGTGCGGCGGTGCCTCCGAGCGCCGCTTGCCCTTGTAGGCTGCCACCACGGGCGCCGTGTACACCGGCAGCCACTTGTAGGGGTTGATGGTGACACAGAAGAGCCCCGAGTAGGTCTGCAGGGGGAAAACGGGTAGGTGAGGGATGTCCCGATGTCCCTGGACCTCCCCACACCACCCCACCCCACCCCAGGGGTGCTGTGGGCTTACGTAGATCATCCAGTGGGAGTAGCGGCGCTTCAGGTTGTAGAGCACAGAGGCCTCGTTGAGATGTGTCAGCATGGCCATGTCCTCAATCATGTCAAACTTGGGGGGGTTCATGGGCTGCACCTCGTCCTCCTTCACCACCCGTGTCTGTCAGAGGAGGGGGACACGTCAGAGGGACCCCAGCCCTCACGGAGCACCCTGTCCCCAAAACCTGCCAGGTGAAATGACACCCGTGCTGGGGACAGCCTTGGTCCCTGTGCCTGCTGTCATCCTGGCAGGGCTGCCCAATGTTCTGGGTGACAGGCCCGGGGCAGCCCCAGCAGCACCCAGCCACAAAGCCCAGCTGGGACAAGCACACCCAGCTTGTTCCCTCCTCAGGGAGAGGGTTGAGCCTGAGCTCAGGTTGTTGCTGAGCCTGACAGAGGACTCCAAGTTATTCCCCCAAAATGTGCCTGACACCCCCATCCTGTGTTCTCCTTCCCAGCCTCTGCCCATGCCAGCGCTGTCTTTTGCTCCAAAGACATCCCTGGTTATTTGGGCAAACAGCTGAAGCCTGTACTCCATCACTTAAAACTGGATTTATTTAATCCCACGAGACCAAGCACGGGGAAAATATCACGTTACGTATCTGGCCTGGATGGAGAAGCTGGATTTAGCAAATGGTCTTGTTAATAAAGACTAAATTAAATCTTTCAGAGGTTTGTCTTTTTTATGGATGAAGATGAAGCACGTGCTGTTATAAGACGCCAGGTGTTAAAAGCAGGAGGGTACACAGAAGGATAAAGGAGGGCTTTATGTCTCAAAACTTTCTGCTGGAAATGCTTATCCAGGGAAAACTGATATGGTTTCTGATTTTGTAAATCCATGACAAATCATTAAAAAGATGGTTTCAAGAGGAAACAGCAAATAGGGTTTGGAAACTGCTCTGTTCTCAGAATTGGAAGGTGTTCTAAATATCAGAAGAAACTTCTAAAATTTATAACTCCTCTATGACAAATTTCACTTTGGAGAGGGCAAATCTCTTTACTTGCTTTCCAAAATTCAGACAAAAATATTTTCAAAGCCTTGACATTTTTCAAAGACAATTACATATATCTTTTCACATTTAGCAGGCACAAACCGTTCTTAGTGCTATTCTGACTAGAGAAGAAATAGAAATAATGAAATCTATCATCTACTGCCTGGTGAGGTCCTTGTTCTTTTTCCCGGTTTCACACTAGTGTGCTCTGCAGTGAAGTTGCAGGGTCATGAGACTTCCATATTGAAGAAAGGAATATTAATTAAGCTCATTTGCAGCTAATTGCACTGGATATTATCTTGACAAATACCAGCTGGTCCTTATTTGCTTTGCTGCAGAAAGCTGGAGCCTCTCCACCCCTCATAACCTGTCCTCCCAATAGCTCACCCCACTGCAAATCTGGGCTAAGAGGAGCAGGAATTGGCCAGCTGGCCCCTTACCTGTTGTTTCAGGCTCTGGGATGAGCCGGCCACTGGTTCAGCATCACAAAGGGCTGTGCTGGGGGTGCTCCCCCATCCAGGAGCTGTGCTGGGCCAGCCCCACCGTGCCCTCGGTGTGTCCTGCAGGACACCCACAGGGCTGTGACAGCAACCCCTCGGTGGGAGATGCTGAACTGGTGCCACTCTTGGCAAGGAACTGGCCTACGTGTGCTGACACTGCCGTGTGTGTCCCCCCGGGGCACGACTGATCAGGGTTATCAGCAGGAGCTCACGGCTTCAGACGTGATCCTGTCACACGTATCCCCCTCCACACACACTTGCTCTCCCTTGGAAAAGGAAAGGTATTTGCTTACTTCCTTATCTTTGGTTTCCACAGTGACTTTGCCACCAGAGCTTTCTTTTATTTCCACTTCGATATAGGCTTCTTTCTCATCTGGGATCCAAGCTCGCTTCTTTCCTGGAGGAGACGTTGGGAAAGGAAAAAGGAAAGGAAAGGAACATAATACAGGTTGTAATGTAGGAGACCAAGTGAAATTGTCAACTGAAAGCCACATAAATGCAGTTTGATAATGTGGAAGGACAGTGATTATTCCTTCCTATGTTCTTGGTCATAGCAGCTGTGATTTCTTTGCCTTCTTCATGTCTGGCAGCTTTTTACTTTGATGGGGTCAACTTCTAGCCTGACGGAAATCTGCTGCCTCACGTGTGCCTGCACTCAGACTGTCATGAGAAGGGGACAGTGTGAGGAAGCAAAACTCTTCTGCCAAACTGCAAGGAGCAAGTTGGGCCCTGGATCCTGAGCGTGGCAAGCTGTGGGAGAGCAGGGTGGCTGGGACAGAGAGGACACCTCCAAAATGAAAGAGCTGCAGAAGCTTTGACACCAGTCCCCCAGCCCTCCTGCCCCTCAGGGTCAGGGAAGATGAAGGATCACCTCCACCCACACCTCAGCAAAGCAGAGGAAAGTAAAAAACCTGCTTTTCTCACTTGTGAGATCTTCCTGCCCTCCAGGGTGCTGGGAGAAGGAATTCTGCACTGCCTGTGATGCCTTGAGGAGCAGCACAGGGAGAGAAGAAGGGAGGACTCCTGAGAGAGCCACGGCAGAGGGGCAGGCTCGGGGACACACCCGGGCCGGGCTCAGGGACATACCCGGGGTGGGCTCGGGGACACACCTGGGCTGTGCTGGGCTCGGGGACACACCCGGGCCGGGCTCGGCAGCCCGGGACTGTCTCTTACCATCGAACGGGATGGTCTGGAGCTTCAGCTGCTCCGTGTAGCTTTTCCGGAGGTACGGAGCAGCCTCCCCAAACTCGCTCATGTCCAGCAGAGACATCTTGTCCATCTGAGGGAGACTTGGCAGCAGCGAAGGAAGAGTGAAAGACACCTGAGCGCTGAAAGGAGGGAAGGAGAGGGGTCAGTGCATGGGGAAAGTGCTTGCCAGTGGGTTGAAAACCACGAGTGACACGATCATCAAACAAGGTTTTGATTTTAGGGAGTGAGAGAAGACAGGGACAACAATGCTAACTGATAAAAATTATATTAATGAGACAATTACTGATACTTTCCCTTCTGATGCTGTCATCCCTACACTGGAAGTCCTGGCTGGGTGAGCCAGAATCACTTTGCTGTCAAAATCCACATTCCCACTTTAGGTGAGATTGTCAATAACAGCCCTTTCCTTGATAAGCTCAGCTAAAACCCATCCCAGCTCTACAGAGCCACTGGAGCCTGGTGCCCTGCTGTTCTGCTGAGCGATACTGCAGCAAGATAAAAGCAAGGCTGGGTGTATTACCCCTGGGAAGACCCTTCTAGAAGGCTGGTGTGGCAGCTGCTTGGAAAAGCACTTTTATGACTGTGCTTCTTAATATCCATCTAATGCAGTGCCACCCTGCAAAGCTCTGGAACGCCGCAGCCATCACGGATGGAGCCACAACTTGGCAAAACACAGAGTCCTCAGCAAAAATGCTCATGATCCAGGTCTGTCCCACCCTCCCCTGTGCCAGCAGAGCCAGTCCCTGTCCTCTGGGATCAGCCAGCCTGCAGGGGTGAAGAGGGTTAGTACAGGGGACACGCGTGCACACAGACATGCTCTGTATTACTGACCTTGGTGCTAGGACCGAGTGGCTCTGTGCACGCTGCAAAGCCCCTTTTTATTGTGTCTGTCAAGGTCAGAGTGGGAAAAGATATGTCAGAAATTCCCATGTGTCATGTCCACACAGCTCCATTGGTGCTGCTGTCCCACTGCCCGGACAGACACAAAAGGCAAACTTCACTTTTATCTCTCTGCAAATGCAGCCTGGTTATTTTTATTCCTGTATTGTCAGGCGAGTACAAAGGCAGAGTGAGAGATTGCAGCTTGGGAAGGCAGCACAGCCCTCCCAGCCTGCTCTGCCTGCTCCAGTGGGGAGCTGAGGAATGAGAGCTCTGCCAGTTCCTCCTGCACCTGAGCACTCGATCCCGTTGCTGCTGCCTCCCACCATGCCAGGAGAGCTGCTGCTTGGTGGGATGTGTGTGGCTGCTGCCTTTTCCAGCTGGAACATCCCAGCTTCTCACTCAGCTCTGGTCTTAGCTTCTCCCAGACACACTGTCTGGAAGGTGAAGGACCGTGGGGCTTGATTGTCCAGGTTCTGCTCCCCAAACTCCTCACCTTAGTATGGGAGCTGGTTTTGTGGCTAGGCCAAGTTCATAATATCTCAGCAGAGAGGTTGCTGGGTTTCCTGCACACCATTTTTACCAGACAGCACCTAGAGGTGCTATGTACAGCCTGGAGCACATCTCCATCCTGGCAGCACCACCATGGGCTGCCCAAAATGGGAACAGGACACCCTGGGGCCATCCCAGCTCAAGGAAAAGCCACTCAGCTGCTGGCATCCAAAGTGCACTGAGGTTTCTACCCTGGAGAACCAGGGCCCATGGCTGCAGGGTTTGTTATTCCCCATTCAGCACCTCTCACAGCCCAGAGTAACTCGGGGCTGCTGTAGCCTCCTGACAGTGGGGGAAACTGAGGCAGGGAGTGGTTAAGGATCAGCTGTGCAGTGCTGTGCCCAGGCTGGATGTGGCACAGGCTCTGTCACAGCCAGAATAGCAGCACCAGAGGCTGCTTTGGGCATGTGGCTTCAGCCTGGGCACACAGCCGAGGCTGCAGAGAGATTTTTGCAGCCCCAGCACCTGCCCTGAATGCAAGCCCCAGCCATAGTCAGTCTTTCCATCCAGCACACAGGGTTGCTGCTACACTCCCCCCAATCTGGGTTCCAAGTGCCATTATCTCTGCACCCCCAACAGAAAGGTCCCTGCCCTCCCATCCTGCTTTGGAGAGACGTCTGAGAGATTCATGGGGTGGAGGAATGTGGGAAATAGTAAAGGTAAGATTTTCAGAAAGCTGGAAAAGCAGGCTTTAGAAACAGAACAGAGAATCAGCTACAGCTGTGAAGTCTGCAGGTAGAAAAAGTTACAATAGTTTAGCAAGTAAGGACATGAAACAAGAGTTTGAGAAACCCTCCAAACACAGAGGAGGACTGCAGAGCCATCCCCTGCGGGCTGAGCCCCAGCAGGGAGGAAGGCTGGGCTCAGGGATGGGTTGATGTTGCCTTCACTGGCAGCAATGTCAGTGCTTTGCATGGTGTCAGACTCCCCCAAGAACTGAAATGCTCCCATGGAGGGGAATCAGTGGCATGAACAAGGATTTGGGTACAGCAGGATAAAACGGGGTGCAGGGCCCCATCCCCACATCCCATGTGGGCGCTCCTCAGCAGGTTAGTGTTCAGGAGTGCGGGTCCTCACCTGGATTTGTGAGCAGCTGGTGCAGAGCTGGACTCCACCAAAGCATCTGCTGCAACCCCCCAGGGGAGACCACAGGGACACCAGTGCTGAGGTCCCTCTTGACCATGGCATGCTCAGTCTTGCCAAGATGGCAGAGTTCCAGCAACCTGAGGAGCCACAGGCTCCGGGGGACCACAGAGCCCTCTGAGGTTACCCTGGTGGTCTTCTGCCTCTCTGTCCTGGGCTCAGGGTCAAGTTTCCACCCACTCCCTGGAGGGACCCGAGGCTTTGGTGGGTCCTGTGCCAAGTACCTTTGCCACAAGCACCCGAGCAGTGGGATGAGCCCTTGGCCCAGCCCCACCAGCTGGCCCAGCCTCACACATTCTTCTCAGGGCATGTACTCGCCCCACACTCCGCTCACCCCCTCCCTGCCTTATCTTTAAAGCGATTTTATTTTCGGAGATTCCTCCTGCAGTTCCTTCTGTTCGCCCCGGTTCCTCTCCCTCTTTGAAGAGGTTCCAGCAGGGTCCATCAAAGGCCAGGCAGATCTGTAGAAGAGGAAATGTGAATGGGTCACTCCAGCAGCTGCTGAAGGGTTCTTCCTCCAGGTTTGGGTAGTTTTGGCAGGTTTGGTGTTTGTGATGTGGTTTTTCTGGATGGTGGGGAGCTTATCCTTGTATGGCTGGCAAGGCCTGAGCTGTGCCCTGCTCAGGCAGGTGGGACAGGGCAGTAAGATCCTATGGACCTCCCACAAAATCCCATGGCACAACGAGGAGCTCATGGCTTCAGCCTGAGCAGAGGGGAGTTTTCTCTAGGTAGCTCTAGCCCAGAGTGAACAGCGTGCCCAAATGATTCCCCAGCCCTGCACACCCACCCTCAGCAGTGAGATCATCTTCCCTGACCACTGACACCTCTGCTCATCCCCTGGGCTCTGTGCTTGGTGTTGGTGCCCCATGATAAGATGGAAAAGGAGAGGGCTCCTCAGCCAAGCCTCTCCCCATGGGACAGGGCACCACCAGCACCAGACAGCAGAGGTGCCCCATCAGTGAACATTTTGTGGTCAGACCAGCTCCTACCCAGCCCTGGAGAGCCAGGAGGGTGCCAGGGGCTCAGCCACCCTCTCCAGAGAAATCCCCTGGCTGCTCCCTGACCCCCCGCAGGAAACG
>NW_005054502.1:780695-789732 GCF_000277835.1 Geospiza fortis | reverse complement strand
TTTCCCATTAGCAGGCTCTGATAAGTGGCAGGAAGGAGAACTACTCTCCGTGTCGGGCAGCTCACTAGAGGTTTCCACACTTAACATATCCCCACTATCAGCTCCCTGAAATGCACTGGAGGGGGGTGCAAAGGCAGCTGATTAGATAAAGACAATCTGCAGAGGGGCTATTTCAGGCATATTTCCATGGAGTGGGAATGTCTGCTTGCAGGAGGTGACAGGCCAGTGCTGCCAGGCTGGGCACAGCCCTCCAGCTCAGCCTGCCTGTGCAAGGCCCCCTCCAAGGCAAAGCCCCCCCAGCCCTGTCCCAGCAGGGTGACAGAGACAGCAGCCACCAGCCCAGCACAGCCCCCTCGAAGTGAGCAGGACATGCTGCTGCTGGCAGCCCAAAGGTAAGGTGCTCCTGTGGGGTTTAGGATGGGGATAGCACTGGATCCCCTCATCTCACAGCTCTTCCCACCATGGCACTGCCTGGATGTCCTTCCCTGGGGACAGTGCTGGACCCATCCTGAGTCCTTTGGCTGGCAGTGCTGCCTCTCTAGCCCTCCATGAACACACACACAAAGCTGCTGCTGCCATGAGCACCCTCCTGCAGTGGTTCCCACCTTGCCCTGGGCAGCACAGGCATGTTGGTGGCTGACCCTCCACATAGGGAGCCTCCAAAATGAGTATCAGGAATGAGAAAGTACCTGGAAGAGACATGGCATGAGGAATTACTGTATAGAGTTAGCAAGCAAGGTCACACACAGGCATGGAGAGAGTGAGGTCTGGAGACTGGGAAATTGGAGGGGTTTTGTTTGTTGGCCTTGAATTTTCCAGCTTTGAGGTTCTGGGGATTTTCTTTTGGGGATTGCCATGATAAAGCAGCTTGTAGGAATGAAGGTTGTACTGAACACTGCAAAATTACAGGAATGTGTGAGCCTCCAGTGAGGTTTTGGCAATACGCTTCAAAAAAATGAGAGTAAAGAGAATCTTGCCCTGTTCATCTGAATACTTAATAGCACCTTAATTGCAGCTGGCCTGCCAGGACAGACCCTGGAACACGGCAGCCTTTGGAAATCATGACCAGCAGCTGCCTAGGAGGCTGCAAGGGAGGGGCAGGGGCTAATCAGAACCAGAGCTGGGCTGCAGTTCTGAACTGTGGGCACAGTCTGGCCCTGCAGTGCCCCAGCTGCTCTGGTTTTGCACCAGTTTTCACCTGCTGTGAGATCTGGAGCAGATTTGGGAGATTTTTGGAGGAGGTTGGGTGGAAATTGTCCTGCACATACAGACCAAGACCACACAACCAGCTCCTGGGACCATCCCATCCCAGCCCCCTGCTATCTCCATCCCTCTTGCACCTTCCTCCTCTCTCCATGGGAAGCATCCCCACTGCCCTGGGGATAAACCCTCAATGAGATTGAGCTCAGTCCACCTCATGGCAGGGGACAATTGTTTAAAGTGGAGTGGCAACAGGCATGGGAGCTCCTTATGGGATCTGCTCAGCTTGGACCTTTCTCAAGACCCAGGAGGGAAGAATATTCCTGCATGTCCTCACATCACAACAGGACAACTTCTCACCTCACTATGGCACATCAGCCAATACGGGCTTTTCTGGGTCTGAACCACAGTGAATTTCTGGTTCCAGGTATCCAGTCTCTAGTCTGGACTGCAGACAGCAGCTTTAAACCATTCCCTGTCCCTAAACAAGGCTCTGTCCCATGGCTTTTGGGCTCAGGGTTTTCCTGAGCACCCCAGCAGCTGGTAAGTAAAATAGCCCTCTCTGGAAGTCTGTAAGTCCCTCCTGAGCAGCAGTGGAGGGACAGACTTTGCTTTGTGACCAGGGACAGGACCCAGGGAATGGCTGGAGCTGTGTCAGGGGAGGGTTAGGTTGGGTGTCAGGGAAAGGTTCTTCCCCAGAGGGTGCTGGCACTGCCCAGGCTCCCCAGGGAATGGGCACAACCCCGAGGCTGCCAGGGATGCCCAGGGTGGGGTTGTTGGGGTGTCTGGGCAGGGCTGGGGCTGGGTTTGATGAACCCAGTGTGTCCCTCCCAGCTCAGGATATTACAGAAGCACCCCGAGGCAGTAAGGGCTGGTTTTGGTGGGGATCTGGGCCCAGGAGCAGCTGCTGGGTCCCTGCCCTGGGGCTGTCCCTGCAGGGACCTGCTCCCTGCTGGCAGAAGGGGATCCTCACCCATGGATCCTCCCCATCCTGGTGCTGTGGAGGCTTGGGCACAGCTCAGGGGAACAAAGGTGCAGCCTGGCACGGCAGGGCTCTTTGCCACCCCTGGTCCTGCTGCCCCTCTGGCAGCCAGGCTCGGGCTATTTATACCTCACCCACAGCCACTTCCTGGCACAGAAGGGTCTGGTGGAAAAGCCAAGGAAGTGAAATTACTTTGGGGAAGAAATGACACTACCCACTTATAAATAAACCCGGGTTTCATTGATCTTTTAGATGCTCCCTTGGCAGAGAGTCCAATGTCACCGCTCCAGCAATGCAGACAATACTGGGGCATTGTTTTATTCTCAGTTACAGGGAAAGGGACAGCACCAGCTGCCGTTCTATCTTTAGCCCATGAGAGCACCCTTCAATTGTTCTGCACTTCAAACAATAGCCCCACGTGGGGGAGAGGAGGATTGCTGGCTTTACCACAGCGTTTTGCATCGAAATACAGCCTTAGAGACAGCAGATTTCTGTCACTCCCTGGCTGAAGCTGGTGCTTATACCACAGGGAAGCCAGGATTCCGGAGTGTCTTGTTTTTCTTGTGGATGATGGGCCAGCAAGAGGTTTGGCTCCCCGAGGAGACTTTTGAACTCTCTTCCATGAAAATAGCCCTATTGTTCTGTCTTTAGGGTGTGGGCATCACATCATCTCCTTCTGCCGTGCCTTTGGGGCTGCTCCATTGCAAGCACTGGTTTCTGCACTGATGCCCACATATCCTGAAGTAAAACAGAGTGCCCAAAACCTCAGACTGGACTAAACTGTTTTCTCTGCAGCTGGAAATGCAAAGGAGAACCCAAAGGGGCTTTGGGGTTTTTTTCCCCATTACAGGGTACCAGGGAAGCGAGTGTGCGAGGGATGAGCAGCTCCTTGGAGGCGTGGAGGGGCAGCCAGCGCCCAGCTCTGCACCCACCGGCAGCTGCAGGGTATCGAATGCCCTCGGTGCACAGCTCGGCATTGCCATGGGCAAGCGGCCTGCTGCCTCTCTGGTGGCTCTGCCTCTGCTGGTGCCCTCGGGCACGGCTGGGGGAGCTGGGATGTGTAAGCGAGATGAGAACTGACTTTAATTTCTGACACCAGGATGTTGTCTGATAATTCTGAGGAATCAAATTTGTCAAGTGAAGAGAGAGACCTTTTTTTGTTGCAAGTTGTCACGTGTAGGTCTACACCAAAAACAAATTGGCTGATGCAACATCTAAAAGCGTGCTAGTGACTTCCAGCAATATGAGGTTAACAGAGTATTTGTAGATAGATTTTGCTTTTAAAATCTCAGTGCTTACATTGACACAAAGGTTATGGAGATTATGGACCATCCACCACTAAACATTTTTCTCTCTTATCTTGATTCCACCTAGAGAGAAGCACTACATGACTTCTTCCAGTCCCTCAAAACATTACAATTCCTTTAACTCTGTTTCAGTGTTTTAAAAATTATAAGTTTACTTGGTATTACCATGGGTTCTGTTTAGTTGATTGACTGTTCTAAAAGGTATCACATAAATGTACATCTATATCTATAAACAAGCTAAAAGAAATCAGTGTTTTTGAAGGCCAGTAAAGGTCTTTACACTGATTGAACAATACAGAAACCAAGTTTGAACGTGACTGCTTGCCTGGGGGATGTACCTGCTGCCCGGGGGATGTACCTGCTGCCTGGGGAATGATGTACCTGCTGCAAGGGGGATTTACCTGCTGCCTGGGGAATGTACCTGCTGCCTGGGGAACGTACCTGCTGCTTGGGGGATATACCTGCTGCTCGGGGAATGATGTACCTGCTGCTCGGGGGATTTACCTGCTGCCCGGGGATTTACCTGCTGCTTGGGGGATGTACCCGCTGCAGAGCTGCCCTTCTCGTGTCAGCCTCGGCTGAGGGAGGACAGCAGGGTCACGGCACAGCTATTCATTCCCCCACCCCGCTGTGGCCGAGGTTGTCTCGAGTTTCAATTGTCTGAGCGCAGGGCAGCCTTTGAAAGGGGATGCGACAGCCCAAAGCCACAAAGCTCATCTTTGAAGGGTCTTTAACAGGGAGAGGAGAGATTTACAAATATAAAATGCTTTTCTTTAAACATTGCGGGACTCTATTTTTAGCAAATAAAGATAATGGCCCAGTTGCTGTTGTTCATCTTTTGTTGCATGGAACATGCCAAATACTTACCATGTCTGCCATATTTTTTTATGATTCAGCCTCCTCTGAGCTGCATTGCAGCTTTCTGACCATGGAGCAGAGATTATGAGCAATCTGCATGTACAAATCCTCCCCGGGCTACTGGATTACTCTGAAAAAAATCTCATTCTCCAGAGTCAATTGGGAAAACAAGACAGAAAAGGCAAGTCACAGCTCTCTATAAAATACTTCTCCTATTCTGAGCAGGGTACATTAATTCCAGGAACTCCCAAGAAAAGGGCAGAGCTTTTTTCCCCAGCTTTTTGCAATGAATTTGAGACTATTTTTGCAATGTTTTGCTTAGAAACTGATGCTTTTTATGCCCTTTCTCAGAGCAAACATCAGGTAGGGGAGATGCAGGACCCTGAAGTGAGGATTGAGAAGGGAAATGCTTCTGTTTGAGAAAACTTTGTTATTTCTACATCCTTATTAAAATTTGTTCCTCATGTCTGGTGGGGTCTGAGCTGGATCCTGGCCCAGGGCAGTTTTCCAGTGAGATAAGACTGGATTAACAGCTGCCAAATTCACAGCCTGGATCTGTATTAATTAAGGTGTGAATCCACAGTTACTGATGGATGGGGCAGCAGAGAGGAAAATGGAATAGTAGGATTCTGTGCACAGAAAACAAACAGGGTGGGTGTTTGTAGAATCACAGAACAGTTTGGATAGGGAGGGACCTTAAAATTCATCTCATTCCATGTCCCTGTCACTTCCATTTCCATGTCCATGTCCCTTCCATTTCCATGCCCATGTCCCTTCCACTAGACCAGGTTGCTCCAAGCCCTGTCCCATCTGGCCTGGAACCCTTCCAGGGATGGGGCACCCTGTACCAGGGCCTTACCACTCTCACAGAGTAGAATTTCTTCCCAATATCCCATCCAACCCTGCCCTCTGGCAGTGGGAAGCCCATTCCTCTGGTTTTGTCCCTCCATCCCTTGTCCAAAGTCCCTCTCCAGTGCTCTTGGAGCCCCTTTAGGCACTGGAAGGGGCTCTGAGGTCTCCCCAGAGCCCTCTCCTGTCCTCTCAGACCCCCAACTCTCCCAGCCTGGCTCCAGAGCAGAGGGGATCCAGCCCTTGGAGCATCTTCATGGCTCTGCTCCAACCTCCCAGGAGAGCTGTAAGTACAGAGCTTCATTTTGGTGACAGATCCCAAAGAACTGAGCTAAAAGGCTCAAAATGACCTGGACAGCTCCTGGCACAGGTAGCGGGATAAAGAGCCAGACATGTCCCAGCCTGTCCAACAGTGATGAACTCTCTGTAGAGGGTGACCAAAGGCAAATGTAACAACAGGCACTGTCCAGCTTGCTGGAGGCACATCCCAGAGTCAGGGCTGCCTTCTCATTCTCCTCTTAGTGCATCCCACTTCAAAGTGCCCTCCTGGGATTTTCCCTTCCTGCCCCAGGGTGTTGTCCTTAACCCACGCACAGCCTCTGTGCAGGTTAGGTGGGTCAGGAACCCTCCTGTACAGACAGGATTGGGGCAAAGGGCCTTTGGTGGGGCTCGGCACTAGTGCAGTGACAGACTGGGTGCTGCTTTTGCTTCTGCCTAACAGCAACTCTTCGGACAGCTGATGCAAAGGTTAAAGTCAGTGGCCCAAGGTCACCAGCAAGTCACATGAGGAAAGGACTCATAGGCAGGCAAGTGACACATCCCATAGCTCTGGGATAGGGTCACCCAGGGGATGGGGAGGTCTCCATCCTGGGAGATTCTCAAGGTGTGGTTAATAAAGCCATGGCTGCTCAGCTCTTGTTCTAGGGATGCTCCCACTGGAGCAGGAAGTTGGATTAGAGACCAGACACCTCCCTGTCATCAGGAAATGTCTGAGCTAAGCCCTGCTGGTAGAGCAGACAGAAAAAAATAAGTATCCAATGGCAGCACTCTAGTCAATTAAATAATCTAAAATCTCTCAGTTTTGCGACTGCAGGATCTGAGCATCATACGTGAATTTACTCATCCCACTCCCAAAGCTGCACTGGTAAAACCTGCTGCTTGGGGGATGTACCCGCTGCAGAGCTGCCCTTCTCGTGTCAGCCTCGGCTGAGGGAGGACAGCAGGGTCACGGCACAGCTATTCATTCCCCCACCCCGCTGTGGCCGAGGTTGTCTCGAGTTTCAATTGTCTGAGCGCAGGGCAGCCTTTGAAAGGGGATGCGACAGCCCAAAGCCACAAAGCTCATCTTTGAAGGGTCTTTAACAGGGAGAGGAGAGATTTACAAATATAAAATGCTTTTCTTTAAACATTGCGGGACTCTATTTTTAGCAAATAAAGATAATGGCCCAGTTGCTGTTGTTCATCTTTTGTTGCATGGAACATGCCAAATACTTACCATGTCTGCCATATTTTTTTATGATTCAGCCTCCTCTGAGCTGCATTGCAGCTTTCTGACCATGGAGCAGAGATTATGAGCAATCTGCATGTACAAATCCTCCCCGGGCTACTGGATTACTCTGAAAAAAATCTCATTCTCCAGAGTCAATTGGGAAAACAAGACAGAAAAGGCAAGTCACAGCTCTCTATAAAATACTTCTCCTATTCTGAGCAGGGTACATTAATTCCAGGAACTCCCAAGAAAAGGGCAGAGCTTTTTTCCCCAGCTTTTTGCAATGAATTTGAGACTATTTTTGCAATGTTTTGCTTAGAAACTGATGCTTTTTATGCCCTTTCTCAGAGCAAACATCAGGTAGGGGAGATGCAGGACCCTGAAGTGAGGATTGAGAAGGGAAATGCTTCTGTTTGAGAAAACTTTGTTATTTCTACATCCTTATTAAAATTTGTTCCTCATGTCTGGTGGGGTCTGAGCTGGATCCTGGCCCAGGGCAGTTTTCCAGTGAGATAAGACTGGATTAACAGCTGCCAAATTCACAGCCTGGATCTGTATTAATTAAGGTGTGAATCCACAGTTACTGATGGATGGGGCAGCAGAGAGGAAAATGGAATAGTAGGATTCTGTGCACAGAAAACAAACAGGGTGGGTGTTTGTAGAATCACAGAACAGTTTGGATAGGGAGGGACCTTAAAATTCATCTCATTCCATGTCCCTGTCACTTCCATTTCCATGTCCATGTCCCTTCCATTTCCATGCCCATGTCCCTTCCACTAGACCAGGTTGCTCCAAGCCCTGTCCCATCTGGCCTGGAACCCTTCCAGGGATGGGGCACCCTGTACCAGGGCCTTACCACTCTCACAGAGTAGAATTTCTTCCCAATATCCCATCCAACCCTGCCCTCTGGCAGTGGGAAGCCCATTCCTCTGGTTTTGTCCCTCCATCCCTTGTCCAAAGTCCCTCTCCAGTGCTCTTGGAGCCCCTTTAGGCACTGGAAGGGGCTCTGAGGTCTCCCCAGAGCCCTCTCCTGTCCTCTCAGACCCCCAACTCTCCCAGCCTGGCTCCAGAGCAGAGGGGATCCAGCCCTTGGAGCATCTTCATGGCTCTGCTCCAACCTCCCAGGAGAGCTGTAAGTACAGAGCTTCATTTTGGTGACAGATCCCAAAGAACTGAGCTAAAAGGCTCAAAATGACCTGGACAGCTCCTGGCACAGGTAGCGGGATAAAGAGCCAGACATGTCCCAGCCTGTCCAACAGTGATGAACTCTCTGTAGAGGGTGACCAAAGGCAAATGTAACAACAGGCACTGTCCAGCTTGCTGGAGGCACATCCCAGAGTCAGGGCTGCCTTCTCATTCTCCTCTTAGTGCATCCCACTTCAAAGTGCCCTCCTGGGATTTTCCCTTCCTGCCCCAGGGTGTTGTCCTTAACCCACGCACAGCCTCTGTGCAGGTTAGGTGGGTCAGGAACCCTCCTGTACAGACAGGATTGGGGCAAAGGGCCTTTGGTGGGGCTCGGCACTAGTGCAGTGACAGACTGGGTGCTGCTTTTGCTTCTGCCTAACAGCAACTCTTCGGACAGCTGATGCAAAGGTTAAAGTCAGTGGCCCAAGGTCACCAGCAAGTCACATGAGGAAAGGACTCATAGGCAGGCAAGTGACACATCCCATAGCTCTGGGATAGGGTCACCCAGGGGATGGGGAGGTCTCCATCCTGGGAGATTCTCAAGGTGTGGTTAATAAAGCCATGGCTGCTCAGCTCTTGTTCTAGGGATGCTCCCACTGGAGCAGGAAGTTGGATTAGAGACCAGACACCTCCCTGTCATCAGGAAATGTCTGAGCTAAGCCCTGCTGGTAGAGCAGACAGAAAAAAATAAGTATCCAATGGCAGCACTCTAGTCAATTAAATAATCTAAAATCTCTCAGTTTTGCGACTGCAGGATCTGAGCATCATACGTGAATTTACTCATCCCACTCCCAAAGCTGCACTGGTAAAAACTGAAGTCCAAAGAGGCAGATGTCAGGCTGGTTCTGTTGGCTACACTCAAGCATCACACACGCATCTCCTCGCCAGGCATCAATGGTTTCAAACATTTGTAACACAATTCCAAAGGCTGTCAGGGGCTGAGCAGAGTCAATGAGGGTCCTGCTTACTCTCACGGCGGGGCACAGGGTATTTGTAAAGTATTACTAAGGAAACTGCAAACCCTGTGGAAGCTGCGGGCCGAGTGCCCGGCGGGGTGGGAGCGGACAGCGGCAGCAGCAGGGTTTGGTGCGGGGCCGGCCCGGCTGTGGATCCGCAGGCGGAGCGGGCAGGACGGGCCGGGCCAGGGGCCGTGGAGCGGAGCGGCCA
>NW_005054502.1:776648-780208 GCF_000277835.1 Geospiza fortis | reverse complement strand
CCCTGCCCAGCACGGCCAGCCTCACCCGAGTGGGGCAAAGGGGCCAGGGGCTGCTGCGGGCAGAGCAAGGATCCCCTCGCTTGGCTTTTGTCTCTTGAACAGTCCAGGCACAAAGCTGGTGGGGAAGCAAAGGCCGGAGCCTTTGGGGGCTCCCAGCCTTTAACATCAGCCCCTGCAGCTGCAAAAGCTGCTCCCCAGATCCTGGCTCCAGCAGCTCCCAAGGATGTCATGGCCTTCAGAGCGTGAACGTGGATTTTGTATCCCTGTGGCCTGATGCTGGCTCAGCCCAGAAGTCCCTGTGGCTCCAGCAGGAAGGGTGGCCGAAGCTTTCCTGCCTTCTTTGGTGGCATCGCTGCAGGGGGTGCTGCTGTCAGCTTTGCTCTTGGGGACACCGTTCTGCAGCAGGAAGAGGAGCAGTACCCAGTTCCAGGAGTGGCATCAGTGGGACCCCATGCGTACAGGGACCCCCAGCCCCAGGTGTCTGTGCCAGCACCCCCAGGGACCTCCAGCCCCAGGAACCCAGAGAAAGTGGAAACCAAAACTCTGCAAACACTGCTTGTGCCCAAAGAAAATGCAAAGAGAGCTGTGACAAACAAGGACAATGTATTTACAGAAAAGCAGTGAAACCAATAAACTTATTTACGTGATAAGAATCATTATAACAACAACAATCTATAGAACATATTTACAGAAGGGTCTAAGAAAAAACAATCTTCAAAATGTATTTACATAAGACCCAATGAAATAACGACCTGTGAAACATATTTACAGAAGGTTCAATGAAACAACAATATTCATAATGTGTTTACAGGAACTATCAAAGAATAGCGTATAAAACACATGTACAAAACGAAGATTTCCACAGCCAGCATCTCTGTCAGTTCTGGAAGAGAGGGAAGCAGCACAGGCCATTCCAGCCCGGCCCTGAGGGCTGTTCCCTGTGCCCCCAGGCTGGCACACACTGGCACCGGGGGACTCTGCTGCCAGCACTGAGCCCAGCTGGGCTGGGAGCTGGGCCCCAGGCGCTGGGACGGGGCTGGTGTGGCCCAAAGCAAGCACAGGGCAGGCTGGGTGGTGTTTGTGCCACCACAATGCAGAGTCCCCTGGGCACTGTTGCTGTGCCACCCAGCCCAGCCCCGGCCTGGCAGCAGGGAACCCACCCTGCCTGTGGGCAGGGCATGGTCAGCACCTGCCTGTGCTGCTGTGGGGCTCCATCTTCATCCCAGGATCATGGGCTCCTCCTCCTCTTCCTCATCAACCTCCATGTCCTCCATCTCTTTCTCCATATCAAGCTCCATCATCTCCTCCAGCTCCTCTACCTCATCAACCTCCATGTCCTCCATTTCTTCCTCCATATCAAGCTCCAGCTCCTCAACAAACTCTTCAACATCCACCTCCATCATTTCTTCATCATCTATCACCATACCTACTTCCATCTCCTCTTCTCCATCTGTCAGGCTGCAGCAGGAAGCCAAACCTCACAGTGGAGTCTCTGTTCCACAGCATCACCACTTTGCTCCAGCCTGCTCAGGCAGTCAGGGGTATCCCCCTCCCTGGAATGGCACTGCACCTTCACTGGGACAGCAGTGCACATCCTGCTGGGATTGGTGGTCAGTCTAGACAGCAGGGAAAATCCAGACAGCAGGAACAGCTCAGAACTGATGGACATATCGGGGAGCAGGTGACAAGTGACCACTGGGAGCAGGTGAAGGGTGTGCTGTGCTTGTTTCCAGCTCCTGGCTGCCAGTGCCATCTGGAACACTCTGGGAGCTGTGGTATCACAGAATTCCAGGACTGCTCCACACTGGTGGATAGGGATTGTAAAATGATCAAATCCTTGAATGATTACACTTGGAAGGACCCTAAAGATCAGCCCATTCCAACCTGAGCAACCTCCCAGCAGCCCAGGTTGCTCAGGGCCCATGGAACCTGGCCTTGAATGTTCCCAGGGATGGGGCATCCACAGCCTCTCAGCACAGCCTGTGCCAGGGCCCAACACCCTCACAGTAAACAATTTCCTCCCACCATCAAATCTAAACCTACTCTCTTTCAGTTTGATCCCATTCCCCCTTGTCCTGTCACTGCAGTTCCTGACAGAGTCCCCTCACACTTCCCTGTAGCCCCTCCACACCCTGGGAAGGTTCTTGGAGGTTTCTACACAACCTTCTCTTCTCCAGCCTCAACAGCTCTAGCTCTCTCAGCCTTTCCCCATGGGGAAGTTCCCCTCAGGAACTTTGTGGCCTCCTCTGGAGCTTCAACAGCTTCTTCTGTTCTCCTGTTGGAGCCCCAGAGCTGCAGGCAGCCCCACAGGCACAGAGAGAGGAGCAGAGGGGCAGGGTCCCCTTGCTGCCCTGCTGCCCACGTGTGGGGTGAGCCTGGCACACAGGGGGTTCTGGCTGCCAGGGCACAGGGCTGGCTCCTGTTGGGATGCAGATGTGAGGCTGGTGTCCAGCTCTTGCTGCCTTGGCTGCACATGAGCATCACACCCCATCTCCTCACCAGCCATCCATGCCTTCAGATGTTCCTAGCACAGGTCACAAACCCACTCCAGCCCTGCTGCTTTGCTTGGAGCTTCACAGTTCTGTCCCAAATGAGCTGTGAAAATGCTCAAGTCATTCTGTTATTTCAGTGGATGTACAAATGTTTGCCTTGTGATGACAACAAATCTTGTTTCTTTTTACACTGTTTGTTGGAGGCACCAACACAAGGTTGTTCCATTTCATTACACTTATTCAGAGGGCAGACAAACTTAGGACTGACAGTTCCTCTGCACATTGAAATAAAAAAGTAGAAAGGACCTGCTCGGGTATTATTTATTTACATCTAACTTTTGCTTGTTCCTAATAAAAAATTAACCCTCTCGATTGCCCACACTGTCATTTCAAGCCCTGTTGGTGGGAAATGAATGTCCTGTAAGTACGTGAAAGGATTCTGGGACCTGGTCTTTCCCAGGCATCCCCAGGTGAAGGGGCCCAGAAGAGCCGCAGCCTTGGCTCTGTGTGACACAAGGGCAGAGAGCGCAAACCCAGAGTCACAGGGCCAGAAAAACCTCAGCTTGCACTGAGGGCACCCAGAACACTGCTGAGAACCTGGGAGCACCTCCCTGCAGGGCACACGGTCAGGGACAAGCCCTGGGGACACCGGGAGCACGGCACAGCTCCATGGGCACTGCAGGGGCCATCAGCCCTGGGGCTGCACCGCAAACCCTCGGCCAGCCAGGGACAGCGCAGCAGAGGCACCTGCGTGAGGAACAGGGCAAGAAACGGAAAACATAACGATATCCCAAATTCCTTTCCCTTCCTCAGGCACATCTGCAGTTGCTCTGTCCTGCCCTGCCTGCCCAGGGTGAATTCAGCTCCCATCAGGGCAGCAATGGCGGTGAAGGTGTTCGCACGGAATTACGGGACCGCTGGTATTGGAAAGGGTCAGACACAGCGCCAACCCTTCCATGTCTCTGGGCTCCCAGCAGCTCTGGCCCTGAGCAGCCCCTGCACGCAGCAGGCGGATTTCACGAGCTGCAGCCTCAGCGCCCCCGTCGCCCTCATGCCGTCGCGACATGA
>NW_005054502.1:756851-775623 GCF_000277835.1 Geospiza fortis | reverse complement strand
GGGCGCAGCTCACAGCCCATCCTGGTGATGAGCACAGCTCCCCAAGGGACAGCCCTGAGTGTTCTTCACTGGGGCGCAGCTCACAGCCCATCCTGGTGATGAGCACAGCTCCCCAAGGGACAGCCTTCAGTGTCCTTTGCTGGGGTGCAGCTCACAGCCCATCCTGGTGATGAGCACAGCTCCCCAAGGGACAGCCCTGAGTGTTCTTCACTGGGGCGCAGCTCACAGCCCATCCCGGTGATGAGCACAGCTCCCCAAGGGGCAGCCCTGCCATACAGATTTGTGGTTTGTGCTTTTCCAAGGAGAGGGATAGATCTGGGGAGGTTTAGGAAGCTGCCTGTTGTGGTGCTGGGAGTTAATCCTTTTCCCAGCCTCTCACCACCCATATGAACCTTTGAACCAGAGGAGAGTCTCATGGAGGGGCCTCTTTTGGCATGTTCCCAGCTACAGTCAGCCTTTGTCCCACAACTGGGGTGAGGTGACAGGGGTGGAGGTGGCTGATGTGTGGGATTTACCTGGCAGATGGCTGGGAGGGCTCAGCCTGTTGGAGCAGAATGCCATGAGGGGTCTCAGAGGAAGAAGTGCTCCTGTGCAGGAGGGATGGGGCACCATTGGGGAAGGGTCCCTGAGGAGCCTGGGGACAAGCAGGCAGCTGGCAGGGGTACAAGGAGGGAGGTGTTCACCAAAGCACTGCTCCTGGATGTCACATAAGGGCTCTGAGTGATCTCAAAGGGTGAGAGGAAGAGGGAACCTGGGAGGAGAGGCCAAACACACTGCCAGTGTCCCTTGATTCATGTGAAAGTCCAGGTGAATTGGAAACTTCTCTGTGGTGTAATATATGGACAGTGAGTGTGACCCTGTGCCTGAGATGTGGGATGAGCCAGGGCTCTGGAGCAGGGATCAAAGGAAGTAAGAACCAGATA
Source organism: Geospiza fortis (assembly GCF_000277835.1). NCBI lineage: Eukaryota > Metazoa > Chordata > Aves > Passeriformes > Thraupidae > Geospiza > Geospiza fortis. The sequence continues at coordinate 774,700 of NW_005054502.1, read as the reverse complement.
GCCAGAGCCCAGGACTGGCAAATTAACTTTTTCTCTGCCCCTGAGAAGTTCTGGAGGCAGTGCTGTCCAGTTCAGGGGGAGGCAGTCAGCCCAGCCCAGGTGCTGGAGCAGCAGTGCCCTGTGGTGGTTCATAAAGCAGAACCCTCAGAAGTGAGGAATCAGCAGGGTTGAGGCCATCCATATGTCTGCCCTGCAGGGCTGGGGGTGCCTTCAGACAAGCAGAGGAAGCCTCCTTAGCCCCTCTTGAGCTGCCCAGACCTGACTGCTGTGCTGCATCCCTACCTGCAGGTGGTGAATTATGCCCCCTTCACGCTGCTCCCATCTGCAGTGCCACGGGCCTTGTTTGAACAAGCCTATGCTGTCCAGCAGGATTTTAACCTGCTGGTGGATGCTGTCAGTCAAAACAAAGAATTCCTGGAGCAAACTCTGGCCAGGTAACGTTTTTGCATGTTGCATTTTAAAGAAATATTTTAGATGTAAAGCTTTATCACCCTTGTGGCATCCATACCTTTTTGAGGTCTTGTTGGGCCCCAGAAAATGGGACATCTGGCCAAGACCTGATTCCCTGCTATGATCTTCAACTTTGCCACTTTTTCAGGCTTGTGAATTCATACTTGTGAGCTTTTTAGCCCCTGGGCCTTAAATGCAAATCACTGGAGTCTTTGAGTCCTGGATTTAGGAGTCTCTTTTAGTCTTATTCTGCATCTGCCTGTGTCTGTCCAGTAACCACCAGCTCTGCTGCAGCACTGATGAAAAGGAGGTGTCTGTTCTGTTTCCACACCCTCCCTCAGTCACCCCCTGCCCTCTTTCCCAGCCACAAGCTCTGGCTGCAGGAGGACTGTCCAGCTCTGGCTCCTGAGTTCTGCTGAGTTTAGCTGTGGCTGTTACCCTGGGTTGGAGTGACCATCCCTGACTTTGTCACTCGTGATTGTGCGGCTGATGCTTCCACAAATCCCTCTTCCCTTCCCACTGCCTGTTCTGTGCTGCCTGTGCATGTTCTGCTGCCTCTGGCACTGGGACAGAGCAGAGGAGGCTGTTTTCCAGCATCCTTTTGTTCTGTTAAATCCTCACCCTTTGGAGCTCTGTTCCAGAGCTGCCTGCAGCCAGAGCTTGTGGGGACATGTTTGTACCTGTGGTTAGAAATGCAGCACCTGGGGCTTTTGTGTGCTCAGGTGCATGCCCTGTGCCAGGGCAGCTCCCTGGAGGTGCTGCTCAGGATTTGGGGCCCTGAGGAAAAGCCAGATCTGCTCTAGCAGGGCCACAGTGTGTGGGATTTGGAGCCTGACAGGACAGGGGGATTGGATGAAGCTTCTCTGAACTGTGTGTGCAGGCCCAGAGAGTCCTGTAGTTTCTGCCTTAACCTGCAGAATTCTGTCCCATCTCTGCCCTGGCAGTGAGTCACCTCTGCACAGGAGGGCCTTTTGTGGAGAGGCTGTGCTTGGCAAGCTGGGTTTGTGTTGTGGTTTTGCACTGAGCATTCATGGGGAGGTGTTTCACACTGCTACAGCACTTGGCTGAGCCCCAGTTCAAACCCAAGAGATCCCCAGAGGACATGGTACTGCTCTTTATGCTGGAGAATGCCCCTGCTAAGGGCTTTTTCTGCAGAATAATTAATTTTCTCGTTCCTCTGTGACAGCAGCAGGGAGCTGATGTGGTCTGTGTTTCTCTCTAGCACCATCAAGGTCGACGACTTCACAGCTCGGCTCTTCAGAATCTACAAGCAGGTTTTGGAGGAAGGCTTGGCTCAGGTACATGGGCAGGGGATCCCCGTGGTCTGTGCCCCTTGGCATTGTGGTGGGGTGCCTGGGCTCTGGCTGCAAGCTTTGGCACTGTGGACTCTGAGCTGTGCCAGGCTGGTCACTCCCTGCCCTGCAATGTCTTGTCACAGCTGCTGAGCTCAGGACCTTGCCCTGTTGAACAGCTGAGCTCTTTGGTTGGTGCTGCTGGAAACAGCCTGGCCTGTACAGGGAGGAGTTCGTGGGGTTTGTCTTTGTCCTCTGGGAGCCTCAGGGTGTGCAGGGACGTGTGTCCTGTTGGGACCTGCACTGGCCAGGCCATCCCTGCAGAAGCTCCTTTACTTTCAGTGTTGGGAACTCCTCTGGAGCTCTCAGAGGGCCGTGGGCAGGGAGCAGAGCACCCAGGTGTGTGACCTGCGTGATTTGTATCAAACTGAGGGTGACAGGACAAGAGGGAGTGTCTTCAAACTGACACTGAACAGGTTTAGATGAGATATTAGGAAATTTACTGTGCAGGTGGTGAGGTGCTGACACAGGTTGCCCAGAGAAGCTGTGGCTGTCCCACCCCTGAAAATATTCAAGTCCAGGTTGGACAGGGCTTGGAGCAGCTTGCTCTAGTGGAAGGTGTCCCTGCCAGCTGCAGGGGCTGGGGTGAGGTGATCTTTAAAGTCCCTTCCAACCCAAACCCTTCTGGGATTCTCTGACTGGATCTGCCCTGGGAGGATTCTGAAGTAAGGTCATGAAAGGATTTGCAGTTAAAGGCAACAGGAGACCCCAGCTGCCCTCCCTGTGTTGCAGACTGTGGTTTTGGGCATCAACCGCTCGGATTACATGTTTGACTGTGGGCTGGAAGGCACAGCAGCTCTGAGGCAGATAGAAATAAACACCATTGCTGCCAGCTTTGGAGGGCTCACCTCCCGCACTGCTGACGTCCACAGGTAAGGAGCACCTCCCACTGCATGGCCCCTGTGTTCTCCAGGCTGTTCCCTTGCTCCAACTGGGCATGGACATGGCATTTACAGCATTTGTGTTCCACAGGTTGGTGTTGAATGTGCTGGGGAAGAGTGAGGAGGCATCACAGCTGCTGCCCAACAACCCAGCGAAGGGGCTGGCCTTGGGAATTGCCAAAGCCTGGGAGCTCTATGGATCCCAAAGGTAAGGAGCAGTGCAGGGAGCCTGAATCACAGAGATGGAAAGCTGTCCAGCTCAGATGGGGAGGTCTCAAAGGGTGAGAGGAAGAGGGAGCCTGGGAGGAGATACCAAACACACTGCCAGTGTCCCTTGTTTCGTGTAACAATCCAGGAAAGCTGGTGATCCAGCTAGGAGTGTGTGGAGTGTTTATGGGTTTAATGATGTCCTCGGTATCTCTCCCAGGGCTGTGGTGATGTTTCTGGTGGAAGAAGTCCAGAGGAATATTTTTGATCAGCGTTGTATAGAAATTGAACTTTGGAACAGGTAAAGTTTGAATTTTCCTGGGATGGGAAAGGAGGGAGGAGATGGTTCAGTTTCTGGTATGGAAAGCTGAGCAAACAGCTGGCAGATCAGAGGGAATGTAGGATGGGTTCCTAAACAGGGAGTTTTTTGGGATTTGTAGGATTTCTCTGGATCCATAGCACAAAGCCTGAGGCTATTTATGAAGGAACCTATAGATCCACGAACCCCACCCATGATCTGCGACTCTGGCACTGCTCTTGCAGGAATATCCGCGTGGTGAGGAAGCGGTTCCGGGATGTGTTTGAGCAGGGCTCCCTGGATGCCAGCAGGAGGCTGTATATGTGAGTATGAGCCAAGGTGCGCACTCCTGCCAGCTCCTGAGCACATGGGGCTGCCCGTGGGAGCCTGCAGCCAAAGCTGCCTGGAAGAAATGACTGAGGAAGCAGTTCTCTTCCATGCTCCAGGCTGCTGCTTCCTCCTGGAGCTGAGATGGCTTTGTGTTCACGGTGGTGAGATTTTGCAGATACACATCAGTGCCTTACAGCTGCAGTCATAATCTCCCTCCTTCAGGCTTCAGCCTTCATTGCTCTGGGGGATCTTTACCTCCTCCACAAAGGTCTGCTCTGAGCAGCCCTGGCTGTTTGAGAGGCTCCCACAGAGCCATTTCCTGTTTACTGTTCAGTGCTGCTCTGCCAGGGGGAGCAGGGCTGGGTCGTTAGTGCAGGAGGAAGAAGCATTCCATGTCCTTTGGGAATCTCTTGGGTTTGAACTGTCTGTGTCTTGCCTGCTCCCTGTGGAGACCAGGATGGGAGGATCACAGACTCCCAGCTGGTCCCAAGTGTGACGTTTGTCCTATTTCCAGGTAATGTGCTGGGAGCTATGTGAACCTAACACGTGGTTTCATGACAGTGAGTTTTCTGTAGTGAGGCTGATTTTTCGACCTTTGAGGTCTGTGCTGTGTTTAATTAATGAATGTATTGTCATGGCTGGATAGTTGAGGGGAAAGGGTATCCCTTGTTCTTCCTCCTGAGCATCCTCCCCTGTCACTGCTGCATGCCTCCTGTCTGCCTGCCAGCAGCTCCCAGACCAAGTGCACAGTTTTGAGGCCAGAGCTTGGGTGTGTGGTGCTACAGCTGTGCTGCCAGCCCAACCCTGGCAGGCTGGCTTGGTGCCTCTCAGGTTGTTGAGTTGATGTCTTACCTTGAATTGCCACAGAAGAAGAACTTTGTTCCTTCCAGCTTCAAGAATCACAGAGCTGTTAAGGTTGGAAAAGACCTCTGAGACTGAGTCCCACCTGTAACCCAGCACCACTGAACATGTTCCCAAGTGCCAGAACCTCACATCTTCAGGTCCCTCCACTGCCCTGAGCCGCCTGTCCTAGTGCTTGACCAACTTTTCAGTGAAATGTTATCTCCTAATCTCCAGTATAAACCTCCTGTGGTGCAACTTGAGGACATTTCCTCTTGTCCTGTCCCTGTTCCCTGGGAGCAGAGCCCAACATCCCCTGGCTGTCCTGTCAGGGAGTTGTGCAGAGCCACAAGGTCCCCCCTGAGCTTCCTTTTCTCCAGGCTGAGTCCCCTAGGACAGCATGGGGTTAAAAGCTGTTAAAATGAGGTGTTTACCTCTCTGCAGAGCTGGGTGTCAGAATTATTGAGCCTTTGGTTAGAGCAGAGGTTGGGTGTCAGCTCCCTGTGCCTTGGGACAGGCCGAGCTGTGGTTCAGTGGAGAGGAGCTTGCAGTGTTCAGCTTGCTGTGACAGAGCCAGGCAGGAGCAGGAAGGCCAGAGGAGAAGGGGCAGGGGGCCGTGATCCCCCCTTGGTGCTGGGACCTGGCTCTGTGAGCACTTCTGGTTTCCATTCCAGGGACGGCCAGGAGGTCGCAGTGGTGTATTACAGAGAGGGCTACGTGCCCCAGGTCTACGACGAGCAGGTCAGTACCCACCCCCCTGCCCCAGCAACCACAGCTGGGCACTGCCCAGAGAGCTCCAAATAACCCAGGGGCAGCTACCCTGTCTAGGGTGGGGTCAGTCCTGCCCAGTGGGGCTGAGAGCATTGGGAGGCTGTGACTCCAGAGAGCAGGTGGATGACCCTGCAGAAACATGGGTGGCTTTCTTCTCCAGGGGGTCATCCCTTAGTGCAGCACTGAATTGTTTCTGTACATTAGGGGTTAACGCAGGTATGAGCACCTGCTTAAAGATTTCAGACTTGGTGTACAATCACTGTGCTCTCCTAGCATGATCAGGCTGCAGGTAATAATAGCACAGAGCAGATCTTGCTGGTGTCTCGAGGTGGCAGCACTGGACAAGCTGAGGAAGGTGCACAGAGTGGATTAATTTAACTGTGCCACCCAGAGGTGGCGGGAAATTCATGCCTGCTTTTCTCTGGAGTGCTACTCCCACCCCCTGTCCCTGCCAGCAGGCAGGGAGGAGACAAACCATATGTCAAGCACTGCACAGAAAAGAGCAGAGCAAACCTTTTGTGTGTTGTTTTCCCTCCTGGCATGGTTGCTCCTGCTCTGCCTCAGAACTGGGAGGCGCGGCTGCTGCTGGAGCGCTCCCGGGCAGTGAAGTGCCCCGACATTGCCACGCAGCTGGCGGGCACCAAGAAGGTGCAGCAGGAGCTCAGCAGGCAGGGGACACTGGAGAAGCTGCTGCCAGGCCACCCCGAGACCATCGCTCGGATTAGAGCCACCTTTGCAGGACTCTACTCCCTGGATGAGGTGAGTGGGAGGGGGACTGGAGCAGGAGGGGACATGCACTCCTGTGCTCTAAGCAAAGCCCTCTCTTCTTCTCAAGCAGTGGGCCTTGGGGAATTTGTTGGTGCCTCTGCTCAGAGGGATCTGCTGAGGAGTCCCTGCTGCTCCCTGATGTTTCACAGAATAATTTAGGTTGAAAAAGCCCTCCAAGATCAGAGTCCAACCTTTGACCAAACACCACCTTATGAACTAGACCACGGCACTGAGTGCCACATTCCATCATTCCTTGAACACCTCTGTCACAGACATATTTTATGAAAAATCCTTTTGCTGGGATTTTTTCTCCTGAGAAGCTGAGAGGCCTCAGAAATGACGCGTAAACAATGATTATCTGCTGCTGTGGAATGCAACATTGATTGGTCTTATGTGGTTGTTTTTAATTAACGGCCAGTCCCAGTCCGGCTGTCTCGGACTCTCTGGGCAGTCACAAGATTTTATTATCATTCCTTTCCTTTCTATTCTTTCAAGCTTTCTGATGAAATAATTTCTTCTACTCTTTCAGTAAGTTTCAATATATAATTTTCTTTTAATACAATATATATCATAAAATAACAAATCAGCCTTCTGAAACATGGAGTCAAGATTCTCATCCTTCCCTCGTCCTGGGACCCCTGTGAACACCACCACACACCTCCAGGGATGGTGACTCCATCCAGCTCACTCCCATGTCCATGAAGAATTGATTCCTGGTGTCCACCTGTTTCCATCCTTTCCTGCCAGGGTGAAGAGGGTGACAGAATAGCTGCCACAGCCATCGCTGACCCCGACCGCTTCGTGCTGAAGCCTCAGCGTGAAGGTGGAGGTATGAGCTGGGCTCTGGAGGTGTGAGCTGGGCCCCTGGGGGTTTCCATTGTGGTCTGTGCTATATTTGGGACAGGCAGGAGCTCTGTGCCAGCTCCTGGTCTTGTGCTGAGGGATAAAGGGTGGCTTGTGGCTACTCATATCCATGGGGACTAGTCCTGCCACTAAGGCAGTTCTGCTCCTGGAGGAGCTCCCAAGGCCCTGGTGCTGGGTGTGGAGAGCCCAGGCAGCACCTGGGGAGACAAAGGCTGGGTTATTTGGGCTGGCCACAGAGCTGGGGCTAGGGGATTCTGCTGTCCTGGAAGGGTTTGATGTGCTGGTTTTGTTTGCTAGGGAACAACCTCTATGGTGAAGAGCTCAGGGAGGTTCTGGAGAGGATCAAAGACAGCCCTGAGAGAACCTCCTACATCTTGATGGATAAGATCAAACCCCAGCCAGCACTGAATTACCTGCTGAGGGCTCACAGCCCCCTCCAAGTGTCCGAGTGCATCTCTGAGCTTGGGATCTTTGGTGTCTATGTCAGGTGAGCAGTGTGCTTGTTCCCTGCTCCTGATGTGGCGGAGGAGCATTTTGCCCTCTATGCAGCCCAAGCACAATCACAGGACAGATGTCTGGAGACATGCAGGTGCAGGGGACAGATGTGACCATTCAGTCTGTGCTCCTGGGAGCAGCTCTGAGCACGTGTGCACATGCTGAGCTGCTGCTCTGAACCTGCTGCCAGATGAGCTGTTGCAAAACCACAGGGCTGGTGCTGGCAGTCACTGGTGCAATGGGATCTTGGGCTCCATGTGTGTCATCCCTGATTTCTGGGAGCACTTCCTGGGTTCTGGATGCAGCCCCATGTGTGGCTTTTCTGAAGCCCTAGGGACTTCTGAAAGGCCTAATGCCTGTTCAACCCTAACAGGAGCTGCTTTTGTTTAAAACCCTCCTAGGCCACATTTCCATAGGGTATAAATTAAAGTCCTTTTCACACAGTTTTGGGAGCAGAGGTGCTCTGGCAGCATTCAGCATGGCCAGTGCAGCCACCACTGCAGGGCCCCCACGTTAACCCTGGAGCTCTGCTGTGCCCTGTGTGCTGATAGGGAAGGTGCATCCTGCTGCCCCAGAGACCTGCCAGGGGCTCAGTGTCTGCAGGGGCTCAGTGCTGTGCTGTGCAGGGGCTCTGTGCTCTGTGCTCTGCAGGGGCTCTGTGCCCTGTGCTGTGCAGGGGCTCAGTGCCCTGTGCTCTGCAGGGGCTCAGTGCTGTGCTCTGCAGGGGCTCTGTGCTCTGCAGGGGCTCTGTGCTCTGTGCTGTGCAGGGGCTCAGTGCCCTGTGCTCTGCAGTGGCTCTGTGCTCTGTGCTCTGCAGGGGCTCAGTGCTGTGCAGGGGCTTTGTGCTCTGTGCTCTGCAGGGGCTCAGTGTCCCTCTCTGTGTGCTCAGTGTCCCTCTCTCTGCAGGCAGGGCAGGGAGCTGGTGCTGAACCAGGCCGCCGGGCACCTGCTGCGCACCAAGGCCATCGAGCCCGCGGACGGCGGCGGGGCGGCGGGGGTGGCCGTGCTGGACACGCCGTACCTGGTGTGAGGAGCCACAGCCCACCCTCCTTCTCTGCTGCCTCAAGAGCTGATCTGCCCCAGGGATTCCTCCTTAGGGTGCTTGCCACGGTCTGACTGCTGGAGGCTGTGAGGAGGGACTGATGTAGCTGCTCAGAGGTCCTGGGTGCCAGCCCCAGCTGCTTCTGGTGGTTCCCCCTCCGGGAAGGAGGGGATTCCCTTGCTCTTCCCAGCTTCTTCAAGGGGGATTCCCTTGCTCTGCCTGCTCAGGGGGCCCTGCCCTGGGCACAGCCCAGCTGTGACTCCCAGGACTGCAGGGTTCTGGGGGCAGGGGGATGCAGAACAAAGGGTCAAGGTACCACTACAGGTCTTTGTGCTGCTCCCACTTCTGAGCTCCTTATGCTGCATGGTTTCTGGAGACATACACAGCCTAAGGAATGAGAGGAGAAAGTTGGATGGGCAAGTATCAGCCTTTTTCTTCATCCAGTGCCTCAGTGCTCTCCAGCTTAAAGAGGAGAGCCCAGCTCCACTCCCCATGGCCCCTCCAGCCCTCCTTCCCATGCTGCTGCTGTCCTGCTTTTTGTTTTCCTCTGTGCCTGAGGGTCCTCAGGGTTCCTGCACCAGGCACAGCTGCCCTGGGTAATTTGCCCAAGGGCTTCTTGCTTTTGCTTTGCCCAACTCCTGTTTTATTGGACTGGGTGCCTCTGTGCCACACAGGGCAGGCAGCAGTGCAGGGTCTAGGGCAGGCTCCTGCTGTCTCCTGCAGCCCTGTCCAACAGATCTCCACAGAATCCCTCAGAGATGGAGGCAGCTCCCAAGGCAGCAGGGAATTGGAGCCTTGTGTGTGTTGATAAATCCCAAAGCACCCTGGGTTTGGGCCAGTGCATCCTCCTGCAAATCAGACCCTGAGCATCTTCCTGTCAGGGAGCCCCAGCCTTGGGAATGCTGCTGCTGAGCCTGGGAGCTCTGTGGTGAGGAAGCAAAGGAATTGCAGGGGAGGTTGGGCAGCACAGCCCCAGCTCCCAGCACCTTACTCTGGGACCAGCACCAGCAGAGGGGGAGATGTGGCTCCCTCCAGGTTTTATGGATCAGTGGGAACAGCACAGCAGTGGAGGAGTGTGGGCTCTCCTGCTCAAGGTCTTCTGCCTCTTCCTCCAGCCCCTTCTCCTCCTCAGCCCTAAAAGCTGCACCTTTCTGGCAGCAAAGAGCTCAGGCAGGCTCAGCCCAGCCCTGTCAGTTACACAGAACCAGCACAGAGGCAGAATTCCTGCAGAATGGGATATGCTGAGTGGCAGAACCAGGACAAAAGCAGAATTCCTGCAGTGTGGATGTGCTGAGTGACAGAAGCAGCACAAAGGCAGAATTCCTGCAGACTGGGTGTGCTGAGTGCCAGCCCTGCTGGCTCTTTGCTGCTGCAGCATCAATCACCAATTGGTCACCTGGGAAACTGCTCCATTCTCCAAGTGTGACTGAAACTGGGCTTCCTGGGTGTTTTGTTGGGGGATTGATTACCCCAAAGCCAGAGATTAAAAGGAATGTGCAATCTGACTGCTGTTTGTGCCACGTTTGTCTGAGCCCAGGGGCACACCTGGCCAGGTGTGCAAAGATCCATGGCTGTGCCTGGAAGGGGAGCAGGCCTGGGATGGAGGTGAGACAGCCCTGAGCTGTGCTGACAGCCCTGAAACTCCTCACCCAGCTCCCTGGAACCAGTGCTGCATGAGGGAGTTAGTGACATGTGTGTGTAACACTGTGTTGTGCTTTCCAAGAGCCTTGGAGCAGCACTGGCTGGAGACCAGGGAGAAACTGAGGCACAGGATGGAGCCCTGGAGCCAGCACTGCCAGCCACAGTAAATCCCAGTCCATGGAAAAACATCATGCTGGCAGGAACCTGCCCCTCCCATCCCAAAAGCCAGTCCTGATTTCTGGCATGGCCCCTCAACTGCACTGAGCACCCTGAACTCAGAAGCACACAAGCACCTACCACCCACACACACTCCAAGCCTGTTTCCATTTTGTTTTCTTGAATTTTATTCCATTTTGCATTAAATTCTCGCTGTTTTCCAGCCAAAATTACATAGCTGACAAAGAGTAACAGGAGGAACGATGATGTAGGAATCCTTGTCACCAAGGTGGCACAATCCAGTGGTACAGAGCTGTGGGGACACATGGGACACAGGCAGGCACCAAGGTTACAGGTGACACAGGTGCTGTGCCAGTGAGAGCAGCAGGTAACAAGTGAGATTTGGGACTTGGCCAACAGCCCAGCAGAGCACCCCAACACCTGCCCTGAGCAGCCTGACCCAGAGGCAGCTGCTCCTCCTTTCTAGCCCCCCCAAGTCAGCTCAGGTTGCAGGTAATCCCAGGCCACTGGCACTCCCCAAAACAGCTGTGGCAGCAAGTTTTAAAGCCCAGTTCTCCTTTGGTTTAAGTGCAAAATCAAAGAGTTCACATGCAGGTTTCATAGAGACATTGCAAAGGAGGTATGAGCCCCAGCTCAGCTCTGGCTGGAGTTAAAGGTCCTTCACTGGAGGAAGGATGGCTTTGGCAGGACCCTGGTGGTGGTCAAGGCTCTTGGGGAAAAGGGTTGTGGGCCTTTAGCTCTCATCATCCTTAAGTCATGTCAGATTTAAGCAAACACTGACTTTAAACATCTCCCACCATTTTTTCCTGATGAGGAAATGAGTAGGACTCCCACAGCCCTGCCTGCCTTGGTTTCTCTGCTGTAGCAGTGCTCATGGTGCCATGAGAAAGGTGCCTCTGCCTGACTCCATTTCCTCTCCATCCTTTGGTGTAACAGCTCCCAATCCTCCCCCAGGACACAAAAGGAGCATCCAGCTGCTCCAGCTCTGTTTCAGCTCTGAGCTGGTGCAGCAGGGCTGGAGGAACTGGGGCTCCATGGAAATGTCACACCAAGGCTTTTCCCTTGCTGGCTCCCAGTGGTGTCCATGGCCAGTGAAGGACCTTGGACAGGGCACAATGCACCAGCTGGCACAACACAGTGAGGAGCAGCAGATCTTGGTATCAGATTGCCCCAAAAAAACCTGTTTAAAGCCCAGAGCTCCCTGGAGCCTTGCCCCACTGGCCTGGAGGCTGCAGGAAGCTGTGCTAGCAGCAGGCCAGTGGATGCAGGATGAGCACAGCCGTGCAGTGATGATGTGGCTGCTGCACTGCTCCCGCAGCACTCCAAGCACAAAAGGAAGCTCAGCTGCTCTGTGGGCAGTGGTGGATGCCCCTCCCAGGCCTGCCTGCATTGAGTAACTCCAGCATCACTTCCCCTCCAACCCCCAAAGCTCCTTCCCACTGTGCACAAGGTGCCAGGGCCCCTCCAGACATTAAGTAAATTAACACCCTCTCCCCCACCCCCCCAAATTAAATTAAAATCAAGAACGAGGTGCTGAAAAAGGAGGAGGATGAGTCCCTCTGTGCACCAGGCTGACCCTCAGATGTGTGACATCCATCTGGAACATGACAGACACCTCATCCAGGGCATGGACACGGCCTCTCCAGAGCCAGACTCTCCTCGTTCCTACCATTGGTACATTCAATTCAACAGGTGAAGGTTTCTTCCTGGGCAGGCAGTGGCTGTTGGAGGGACCTGCTCATCAGATGCCACTGCCACAGCAGGAACAGCTCCTGCTGCTACTGCTTAGTGTCACATCTGCTGTCGAAAAGCTGTGTGATGATGCCCGGGTCTGCCAAGGTGGAGATGTCCCCCAGATCTTGGTCATTTTTGGCAATCTTCCTCAATATCCGTCTGGTGATCTTTCCTGTAATGACAGCCAAGAAAGGAAAGCAGGAGTCAGAATCCCAGGATGGTCTGGGTTGGAAGAGATCTTAAAGATCATCTCTTTCTAACCAGGGGCAGAAACAGCTTTCACTGTCCCAGGTTCCACTATCCACAAGCCCTGTCCAACCTGGCCTTGGACACTTCCAGAGATCCAGGGGCAGCCACAGCTTCACCCTGTGCCAAGGCCTCCCCACCCTCACAGGGAACAATTCCTTCCTTATGTCTATTTAATGTACACCTGCCTTCCACCAGTTTAAAACCATCAGCCCTTGTCTTTCATTATCTGTCCATATAAAAAGTCCCTCTCCCCAGGAGTCAGGATCTCTTCAGCATCCTTAGCAGAAGTGGGAAGTACCAGACCTGCACATCCTGCTCTCCCTGAGCTTGTACCTCCCCTAATCTGAGCAGCCCTGGACCAGCAGAGCAGGGCTGCTCAACTTCCACTGGCAGGAGCTGTCCAGTCCTGCCCTGGAACTCACCTGAGCGGGTTTTGGGCAGGCTGGGGGCGTACTGGATGTAATCAGGTGTTGCTATGGGCCCAATTTTTTCTCTGACTGCAAAAAAAAAAAGAGATTTTCATTGCAGGGATGAGGAGAAGCCACACATCCTTTCCATGATAGAAGGACAGAAGGTTAAGACACAGAGCCCAGCTCCTGGAACACCTGGCACGGCAGTGTCTGGGAACAAGAAGACCTGCAATGCCAACAGGGCCAGAAGCACAGCTCCCCAACAGTGAGAGTACTCCTTTTTTCACTCCCTCCATCTTCCAGAGACCTCCCTAAGAGCTACAACCAACACCATTTGACCGTTTTGACAAAGCAAGGATTGATTCAAATTCACTCTTGGGTTCCTCCAGAGAAGAAGCTGCCATGGGTTCTGTTTGGTGTATTCAATGCTGCAGTTTGCAGTTGAACAGCTCCTTGAGAGCAGAGCACAAACACCCAGAGCACCACCCTAAAGAAACCCCATGATCCTCTCAGGATGTCCCAGTCTGCCAGGGAAAGCCCTGCTGCAAACAAAAGCCTGCTGAGCACCCCAGTCTCTCACAGGGCTGCCAGCTCCCACGAGGCAGAGATGGCATCACATGAGCTGCCAAAGGCTGGCAGAACTAATTTTAGTCTTTGTCAGCCTGCTCTGTAATCAAGAGGCACCTTGTGGCACTTGTCCACGCTGCATTCCCCAGACCACAGGCAGCACCCAAGCCTTTAACCCCTCCATCACCCGTCCTCCCCCTCCCTGCTCCCCAATATTTGCCTGTTGCTACCTTGTTTTTTGAGCTCATCTGTGAGGCTCTTGCTGAACTCGTAGCCCTCTCTCAGGGTCACAAAGCAGTAGAGGCACTCTCCCTTCAGGGGGTGGGGGTGGCTGACCACGGCAGCCTCGGCCACCGCGGGGTGCTCCACCAGGGCTGACTCCACCTCTGCCGTGCTCAGCAAGTGGCCTGCAAACAAGGGGGAGACAGAGCTTTACAGGCCTGCAAACAAGGGGGAGACAGAGCTTTACAGGCCTGCAGGAAGAGGCCTGAGGCTGTAAAAGGCCCTAAACTACAGATCTGAGGGCATCAGTTTGATCTCCTTAGGAAAGGACAACAGTTGGAGAGTGACACTCATTTCTGCAGTGCTCTGGAAGCTGCCAGGTGTCACCCACCTGCAGAAGCCACCTCCCTTGGCTGCTCCCCCCTCCCACCTTTAGGCTTTCTGGAACAGATCATGAACAGTTCACAGTGATGCCTTTCCAAGGCACAGGCTGAGGAGGAGCTGGATTTAGTGAGAGGAGAGCTGCCCACATGGTCAGCTGAAGGTGCAGAGGAAGAGGTTGGATCTGCAGAGTCCAGGCTCCAGCCCAGTGCTGTGTCTTGGGGCAGTGACACAACTCAGTCCTGCACACCTCTGCTCCTGTACCTGTGCTCTGACCTTCCACCCCAGCACTGCTGTCACAGAAAGCCACAGGAAAGTGGTCAACTCCCAGAATGATCAGCTGGTGGAGAATCAGGCACTGCTGGTCAGGTGAAAGGATCTAATTTGATCCAGGGACAAGTAAAGCAGCACCTCAGAGCCAGCAGGACATACCTGGAGGATACAGGCTCCAGGAAAGGAGGGAGGGAGCTATTAAATAGAGTACATGGAAAATGATGGGCTGAGAAGCAGCTGAATCTCAAAGACTCAGTTGAGAGAGGTGGGAGAATCTTCAGAGCTCTGAGCAGCCTGATCCAGCCTTGAGGTGAGCCCTCCATGGAGCAGCAGGTTGGATTAGCAACCCCATGGTCCTGCCCAAGCTCTGTGATTCTCTGTGGCCCTAAATCCTTCAGCAGAGGTGTCCTGGCTGGTTACAGAAGGTTCCTTCCCTCCAAGGCTTTGTCTCCAGGGAAAATGGTGCAGGAAGTCACCAAGTCACAGGCTTGTGTGTCCCTGAAACAACCCTGACCCAGAAACTGGATCCACCTTGAGGACAAGCTGCTGAGCAGAATCACAGGTGCAGAACTATCCCCTTAGAGCAGGTGGCTTTTGAAATGGATGTAAAAGTGTCACAAAGCCAGTGTCACAAAGCACATTGGTCCCCACTGAAGACAAAACTCCTTCTTACCAGAAACATTCAACATGTCATCAATTCGCCCTGTGATCCAGTAATAACCATCTTTATCTCTTCTGCAACCTAAAAATAGCCAGAAATGAGTGTGAGGCAGCAGTGCCAGCCTCAGAGCAGCTGATAAGGGATTCTGAGGGCAGGACAGGGCAAAACTCCCACTGCTGTCCCCAGGCCCCTGTGACCACAGCAGCCTGGAGCCCCTTACCATCTCCTGTCACGTAGTACCCGGGGAACTTCTGGAAATAAATAGTTTCAAACTGCTGGTGCTTTCCGTAGAGCGTGCGCATGATCCCTGGCCAGGGCTGCTTGAACACCTGGGGGTGAGACACAGAGCCGGGCACTGAGAGCCAAAGCAACAACCCAGCCTTGCACCACAGGGAGAGAGATGTCAGACAGCCATGAGCAGCACTCAGACACTTGCTGCCAGTGCTGATCCACTGGGAAAGTCCCACCAGCTTTGGCCAGGGGGAAGGAGGTTGCCTGAGCAGTTGTTCCTATCCTCCTGCCTCGCCCACATGTGCACGTGCATTTAGTGCTCAGCTGGAAAAGCTCCCATAGTTATGGCCTTGGAGGCAGCTCCCACCACCCAAGGGGTGTGTGGAGTTAGTGGAGGCAGAATCACAAATTTTTTAAGGTTGGTAAGGTCTAACTATCACCCACATTCACCACTAATCCTCAGGTGCCACCTCCACACATTTTTTGAATGCTTCCAGAGATGGTGACTCTACCCCTTCCCTGGGCCAAAAGATGTGGGTATTCTACCAGGACTGTCCCAGAGCTCCCAGGGAATGGACAAAGGGATGCTGGGGAAGATCAGCCCTTCCTTACCAGGTAACCTTCTGCTTCTCCTTCCAGCTCTTCCCCCGAGTCGCTCAGGATGGCAGGGACCACACCAAAAAAGGGGAATGTCTGCCATGAGGACCAGGGAGAAAGGAGAGATGGAGGTGAATCCTTGCATTAGACCCCCATTACCCAGAGGGGAGTGGGAGGCAGGGCAAGGGCAGCTTTGGAGAGCTGTGGTACACAGGGCCCACGAGTATGGCTGCACGGGGCCTGGGATTTTGGCTGGTGGTCACCTCCCCCCCCATGTCCCCTCAGCCCCTGGCAGGCTGCAACCCCCCAGCCATGGCACAGCCAGGGCCCTGCTGAGGCTCCTGGGGAGGAGAACACAAGTACTCACGGCAGAGCCTGGCTTCATGGGGGTGGCAGCAGGAAGGGGTGTCAGCATGTGGCCTCCCTGCAAAGAGACACAAAACCCAGTGAGTTTGGGCCTTGCCAGGCCATCCCACAGCTGTGCCATCAGCTCTGGGAACAGCACATCCCTGTCAGGGCTACTCAGGGCAGGTGTGAACATGGGCCCTGGGAAGGATATGGCAGTGGATGGGGAACCTGGGCACAGATTTGGAGCTGGGGGAGAGAAAGAGAGGAGGGAGAGCAGTGTCCAGAGCAGAGTTAGGAAGAGACCCTTGGGAGAGGAAGGTTTCTCCTTTTGGAGCCTGCTTGAGTTGCAGGATAGGAAGAGAAGGAGCACATCAGAGTTTCCTGGGCAGGCCAAACAAACAGACCCCACAGACCCCAAACCCCAGTATGGGAAACCTGCACAGAGACCCTGCAGGGAGCACAGGGGACAGAGAGGTGCCAGGGACACCCAGCCAGGACTCACCGTCTCTGTCTGCCAGAAGGTGTCCACAATGGGGCACCTCTCCTCTCCCACCACACGGTAGTACCACAGCCAGGCCTCGGGGTTGATGGGCTCACCCACGGTCCCCAGCACCTTCAGGGACTTCCTGCTGTGCCTGCAGAGAGGAGGGGGCTGGCAGGGGCTCAGCAGGCTATGGAGCTGTGAGCCTGCTGCACAGCAGAGCCTGTAGGAACCCCTGGGCTACCCAAAATGGACCTTCCAGGTACAGGTCAGAGATTTCTCAGCACTCTTCCACAGGGGAAGAGAGGAGACCTGGGTCATTTTGGCATTTGCTGTGCAAAGCCAACGTCCTCCTTCCCCTGGGACTGGCACTCACTTTTTGACAGGCTCCTCGCCATACTTCATCAGCAGCCGGATGGCCGTGGGTGCTGTGTAGAACTTGGTCACCTTGTACTTGTCAATGATGCTCCACATCCTGCCAACATCTGGGTAGGTGGGGACACCTTCAAACTGAGCAGGAGACAGAGCAGTGACATAGCTGTTCCTCACTGCTCCTCACCTGCAGCACCTGCCCAAGCAGAAGGAGCCAAAGAGCAGCTGGACCCCAGCATGTCCTTATAGGGGTACACAGTGAAACCAGCCCGGGTCAAGAACCCCCTCACTGGGCAGATGTCATCCCCCCTCATCCTGGCAGATGTCCCCTGACACACCCTTGCAGCACAGGCACTTGGGCGGCCACCACAGTGACACAGTCCCACCAACCCAACTGACCCTGCCCACGTGGCAAAGGGCAAGAGGTCCAAACACTGTGACAGAATCACAACCCAAAGTACCAAGAACTCCCAAAAGGCCTCCCCCAACATAACAGTGATTTTCCTGCTTGCATTTCCCTGGGGATTCTTGGGCACAGGTCTCTGGCTCCCTGAGCTGTTACACTGCCAAGAGAGATACAGGCACAGGAGTTAGACAACAAGTTGTCAAATCAGCATGAGCAGGGAAAACATCACTCCCTGATTGAGTTTTTGCATTAAGTCAGAGCAGCCCTGGCTCCATTGGTACACAAGGCTTGTACTTTTATGGGAAAGAAACAGGGGAGCAGTCTGAAACAGTTTCAAAAACTACAAAAATGTTTGTAGTTTGAAAAAGCCACACACAAACTACTCCCCCAAGAAGTCACCATGCCCTCCCTGGAGAGCACCACCCTTGCTCACAGAGCCCTGCACACCATCACAGAGCAATGCAGGGGTGCAGCTCAGCACCACCACCTCCCTTTTCCTGGAGTGACAGCAGCCAGGGGCACAGGGCACTCACCAACACGCTGGTGGCCCCGTTGGCCAGGGGGCCGTAGGTGAGGTAGGAATGGCCCGTTATCCATCCAATGTCAGCCGTGCACCAGTACACATCCTCAGGTTGGTAATCAAACACGTATTTAAAGGAGGTGGCAGCAAAAATCATGTACCCACCCATGGTGTGCAGCACACCCTGCAAGGAGAAGAATGTCAGGGTGAGCTCCCACCATCACCCTCACCCTGCCAGGCCCAGCTGAGCATCGCTGACTCCAACAGCAGCTGAGCAGGAA
>NW_005054502.1:751905-756831 GCF_000277835.1 Geospiza fortis | reverse complement strand
GACCAGCACAGCCCCTTTTTAAGACCTGTGTGGCTCCTCTTCCTGCTGGGGTCTCCCAGGTCCCCCCTCACCAGTTCTCCCAGCTGAGGGGTCCCCAGGGCTCAGCCTGCCCCATGCACACCTTGGGTTTTCCAGTGGAGCCGCTCGTGTAGAGGATGAAGAGCTCGTCCTCGGCGTCGCACCACTCGGGCTCACACTCTGTGCTGGCACCACACATCAGCTCATGCCACCACGTGTCCATGGCTGGGTTCCAGGGGGTCTGAGGAAAACACAAGATTGGGAACAGGCTTGTCCAAAACCAAGAGAGGAGGGATTAAGAGCACAGCGCAAACCTTGCCCCCATCACAGGCCATTGAGGGGGATGTTCACAGCACAGCCTGCTGCAAACCATGCACCAGAGCTGCAGCTCCCACTCCCAAAGCTCCTTTTGACAGCCCACAGCCACAAGGAAAACCTTCAAACACAGTCTGGCTGCAAGGCCGTGTCTGAAGCAGTGTCCAGGTGATGGTGATGAATCCCCGTGGGTGGCAGCAGGAGCCAGGAGAGGCTGGCAGCAGCTGCTCTGGGCTGTTCCCACTGCCAGGCTCCTCCTGCCCTGTGGGGCTGCCCTGAGCTGCAGCCCTACAGCCAAGCAGCAAGCACAGCCACCTGTCCCACAGCCACCTGTCCCACACACCTTGTGGGGACCCCGATGGCAGCATGGCCTGAGCTGAACAGCAGCACTGTGGGCTCACACTGCTTGGCCCTGCAGGCCCCCAAAAATATCTGTTCTCTGGGTTTTTAGGTAATAACTACCCAGCTAAGAAGTGACTGCACCAATGCAGAGCCATCCAGCACTGGCTGACTGGAAGTGCCAGAGCTGTGACAGAGCCACCAAGCCTGTGGCTGACGGGCAGAGGTCACCCTGAGGGTTGTTCTGGCTCCCCACCTCTCCGGGGTGGTGGCACAGCTCAGGACAAGACAACTTCCTCCGACCTTCTCACCTTTCCTCAGAGAAGCCTGGGGGAAGCTGGGCAGGGAACAAGCCCCAGCCTCAGCGCAGACCTTCGCTTCTCTCATCTCTGTGAGGGCAGGATCTGACCCAGAGCCCTGCACATTTCCTCCTCACAAAGCCAGGTTCACCACAGCTCCCTCAGCTGGGGTGCACAGAGAGCAGCCCCATGGTGACTCTCTGCAGCCCTAAAGATGTTCACGAGACATCTGGAGGCACTGGGACCCCATAGCTCCCACACACGTGGGCAGGGACACCAGCTGCTTGACAGTTTGGCACAACTGAGCCCACTTGGAAAGCTCTCATGGACCCTCAGGTTCCTGGTTTCACCTGGTAAAGCAGTTTCCACAATTCTGTCCCACCAGCAAGCTCCCAGCAAGGCACCAGGTAAACAAGCCCAAGACTATCCAGCAGTTTTCTCTGATTTAGCAGCCAGCCTCCAGTGCCCAGGGAGGAGGTCACACCCATGGCACTGTGTGTCTCTGCCTGCCTGCTCTGGGGGTCACAGCCACAGCTCCTTGGATGAGGCAGGAGATCAGATGCTGGCTCTGGAGATCCAGGTTTGCTGCAGGTGCCCCCTGCCAGCCTCCTCACAAAGGGAAGAGCATTGTGAGAGCTGCTTCTGAAAGGCAGAGAGCCAAACCCTGGCCTGGATGCTGACATCCCAGTGGCTCTGCACTCCCAGGGGTCACCCATGTGGGTGTTTCTGGAAGCACTGGTGGCACTGCACTCACCCCCAGGCCCTGGGCAGCTCTGCCAAGCTGGGTGGGCTCTGTCACTGACATGCAGCTGCTGGCACCACGGTTAGGAGGGCACGTGTGGCTGGGCAGCCAGAGCAGTTAAGGGAGGTAGGGAGCTGCATGGGAAGCAGAAGGGAGGTGCCAAAAAGAGGAAGGCAGTGCTGTGTGTAAATACCTTGGGATGGAGTCTCTGTGAGCTTTCAGTCTTTTTTTCCTGTTAAAAATCCACAAAGAGGGTGTGAAATCTGGGAAGGGGGAGGATCCACACCGGGCTTTGCAGGCAGGGAGCTGGAAGCCCACAGGCCTGGAAAGGCTGGAAAATCACCGCCTGGCAGGCTGGAAAATGCTCAGATCCAGGGCAGGCCAGGAGATGCCCTCTGAGCAGAAGCCTGCCCATTTCCATCACCTTCCCAGGGTACCAGCTGCCCCCAGGGCAGGTCCCCAAGGCCACCCCCTGCACATGGCTGGCTGGGAACAGAGGCACAGGGCCAGCACACAGCCCACAGACCATCCAATAGCCTCACACAAGCCGATGGCACAGTAACAATGCATCCACAAGGGAAAGAATCCTTAATAAAATATGGAAATGAGTAGAGAGCCAAAGGGTAAGAGACACCCTCCAGCCTTTGTGCAGGACATTCTGCACAAAAACCTCACCTCACCTACTGGAACCAGCACAGGGACAGGCTGCCCTGCAATCACCCTGCCAGGGAAACCTCACACAGAAAGGCTGGTCTGCTCCAGTTTTCCCATTCATTGCACCTACCCTGCTCTCACAAGAGAAAGGACAGAGCAGGCCAAGGAACATGGCCAGGTTGTCAAACAACGAGCAACACCCCAATAAAATTAACACAGCTGAACAAGGGAAAATAACTCAAAGGTAGAGAATCTGCTGGACTTCTTATTCCAGGGATGTGCACAGACCACTCCTCCTGAAAGCAGAGTCTAAAGCTCAAATACTCCCCAAACACAACCCATTTCTGAGCCAGTAGCAGCCTGGGGATAACTCACTGCAAATAATCACCCAACACAGAGGGACAGAAGACAAAGTGGCAAGATTTGGAGCTGTGGGGTAGCTGAAAGTAACCTCTGGAGCAGGTAAGGGCTGGGCACAGCAGGGCTGCTCAGGAGCTCAGCAGGCAGCCACAGCTCCACAACACCCCCTCTTTCCACCTCTGTCTCATCACATGCCTCTGGCCCACATCCTTTCATCTCTAGTTGCAAATGAAAGCCCCATCCTGAGAGCTGACAGAGTCCCTGTGGCAGCTGCACAGCCCCTGCACTGCTCTCAGCAGAGGATTGCTGCCCTGAGCTCACACCATGAGCACAAATCTCCTGGGTGTCCTCTCCTGCTGCCACTGTCACAGCTACAGTGCAGCACAGCATCCATCTCTGCACACAAGGGGAGAGAGACAAAGGGTTAGGAAGGAAAAACCTTGTACTGGGCAGAGGAAAATGGCCATCTTGTCCCTAGTGGCTTTGGAAGATGTACCCAGGGGTTCTGTGGGCTGGCAGCTTGTGAGGGTGTTAAAGGAAGCAGGAGGGAGAGGATCTTGGTAAGGAAAAGGAACCATTTTTCAACCACTCACACAGCAACGTCAGCAAGGAGGGGTGAAAACAGGAACAGGAGTGTCCAAGGAATCACTGAGGTGGTTTTGCACCAATCAATTTGCTGGTCTCTGGCCTGTGGTAATCAAACCCCCCTCTCATGCCACCAGGAACACACCTGCACTTCCTGGCACAGCCTTTTCAGAGGAGGAGACTTGCTGCAGGTCCCGTCCACTGCTACCTCTTCCCTGCCCAGGTGCTTCACCACGATGCACTTTTTCAAAGAGGATCCCCTGTAAAAGGAAGGAGCTGTCACTCTGGGCTGCTCAGGGGCTGAGCCAGCCTTTCCTGGGATTCACAGGCAGCACTGGAGGCAGGGCAGGGGCCTGGAGCTCCGTTTGTTGGGCTGGAGCATTTGCTGCCATGCAAACTCCATGGTGCACCATGAATTTCCAATGACACCAGCCACAGGACCAGCTCAGAGAGCAGGAACAGTCTGTGCACAGCTTACTGGGGATTTACCAGGTGATTCCTGGGGGTCCCACAAGTCTCTCTCCCAGGACACTGCTGTGGAGATTCCTTACAAATCCCAAATTTGCCTGCCTGTGACCAGGAACAAGCCCTTCTACCAGGAGATGTTAGTGGCTGCTCCAAGCCCTAGGCATGACTGACTGCCTCACAGGGAGAAAAAGCTTCCAAAGCCCGATTACACATCAAGGAAAGGTGTAGGTGTTTGCCCCCTTCTGAGGGAAAAGACAGCCTACAGAACACTGACAGAATGATCTTATTTCCCTTCAGCCCTGTTCAGGGTATCAACACAGTCTCCATCAGTTAATTCCCAGCTTCAGGATCAATTCTATCCTCCCAGGTACCTATTTTTACAGACATAAAGACTTATGTTTTCTTAAAGAGTTTGAATTTGTAATGTGCAGACTATCTGCCCTGAATTTCCATGTTTGATCTAACACACAAACCCACGTTCAGTCTCACACAAGCTACACAGATGCTGTGTCTGTAAGCTTGGCAAAGTCATGTCAGCAGGATTATTTCCCTTTCTGTAACATCTGATGACTGTTTGTGTCAGACCTGCTGCAGAATCTGCCCACCTATGACAACTTCTACTTGTGCAGGAGCAGATTCTGGCAGCAATGCCCTTTTCTAGAAGGGAATCCAAACTTACTTGTCTATACATTTCCGGATGGCTTCATCTGCAATCTGCTTCAAGTTGACCAGCTTGTCCCCTCGATAAAAAGCATCTGCAAAATGGTGAGGGAAATGTCAGAAGGGTTTCCCAGCCAAGGCAGCCTGGGACAGCTGGATCAACAAGCAGTTTCAGGAGGGCAGAGCAGATTCATGCACTGGAGTGAGGGGAAGCAGACAAACAGCTGATGGGAAAACTCTCCTAATGCACCCTTTTATTAGCCCAGAGAAACAGATGCCAAAAGACATGGTGGAATTCCTTCTCTGGGAGAGGTCCCAGTTTGACCTGGCAAATCTCTTGGGAATATTCTGTGGGAAATAATCCATTGCATCCAGAACACAGACTGCAGTTGAGTGGGTCCTTTTCATGCCATGGGAATTAATAAAAACACTATTTCTTGCACTTTTGGAAAAAACAGCTGGGGAAATGCAGTGGGCTTACATGCA
>NW_005054502.1:747512-751852 GCF_000277835.1 Geospiza fortis | reverse complement strand
CCTTAAAACTGGGAAGGGTGGGAATTCTTACATTAGGCCTCCCTCATGATACATCTTGCAAACATCTGGCTGATTTTCAGGAGAAACATGGATGAGAAGTGTTTGGAAACATCCTATTAGCAGCTGGTGACATCAAACTTTACAGGACAAACTGAGGGGCTGCTCAGAGGCTTCACCACGTGTTTGGAGTGGGAAGCAGCATTTGGGCACAGCCACAGCACTGCACCCGCTTTGGGAGGCTCAGCTGAGGCACTGGCTTTCTCTCTCCCACTTCCAGGCTTTTAAAATAAAGACCTTTCAGCCAGGCAACAGGAAGAGAGCTGCTCAGACGTGTGTGCTTTACCTGCCGTGATGAGGAGAGAGCAACCGCAGTCAAGGATCCGCTCGCAAAGGGAGTCTGCAGAGAAACCTGCAAACTGCCAGAGAGCACACAGCAGAGTCAGCAAGGACACACAGAAACCCAGCCCACACCCCACAGCTCCTGGGCTGGTCACCCAAGGCAAATGATTCACCACCAGGCACTGATGGAGAGAGCTGAAGGAGCTCATTGCACAGTTAATGCAGGCAAACAGCAGCATCTTAATTGAGCTTCCATCCATCTCATGGTCAGTACTCATCTTTCCAGCTCCTCTCCCAAAACCAAGAGCTGCTCCCCTCAGAGCTCAGCACCAAGAGCAGCACAAAGAGCTTGTTCCTACCACAACAGAGTGCAGAGCTCCAATCCTGGCACAGGCGAGCATGGCTATGACCAGCTCCAGGATCATTGGCAGGTAGATGGAAACCCTGTCTCCTTTCTTCACCCCTATGGAGGGAAAGTGAACGTGGCATTTGTCAAAATGAACACATTACATGGCAAAAGAACAGGATATAGAAATGAATCAATTATTTTAATTCCACATTTATATGCACACAATAAAGCTTCAGCTGCAATTAGAGCTGAAGCAGCCATGGGTTTTGCCTTTCAAGCACTCTTGGGATCTCTAGCTGGTCAGAGTGACCCCCAGATGTGTTAGAAAGTCTCTTTTCCCAGCCTGGAGTCAGAGCTCTTAATTTCTTGGTCTCAAGGTTGTTTATTGTATCTTATCTATAAAATTCTTTCTCCTGTCCAGCTCAGGTCCGCTCAGCAAGACAGTCCAAGGCACTCTGCCTCCCCCGGGGCAGTGTTATCTTTTTATACTAAAAACTACGTGTACAATATTTACAATTACTTTCTAATACTTATCACTTATGTTAGACAGTGAGCTTCTACTCTAGACCAATCTAAAAGTGCCAACATCACAGCAGAAGATGGAGGCCAAGAAGAAGAAGGAGAAAGGCTAGACACACCCAGATTCTTCCATCTTGCCTCCTGAACCTTCATTCTAAAAACCTCAAAAATCTATTTTTCACCTGTGATAAATTCACTATTATTCTACTTAAACTTTCATGGCTTGTAATTCTTCATACAAGGTTGGTAACTGTTTTTTCCAAGGGCTAAATTGAAGGCACAGGGGTCTTGGGCTCTGTGCCAAGGTTTCTGAGCCCTCTGACAGGGTCTCGAGTCCTCCAGGGCAGCCAGAGGAATTTCTTGGGTTCTGACAAAGCACTGTGGCTCTTGAGAGATGATGACTAACAATCCATGTTCTCATCTGCCTGCCTGAAGGGAACAGGAAAGTAACCAGAGCCCGCTGCTTGTTGGAAAACCCCAGAGCATCATTAAACACTGATTTCTTCCTTGTACAGCTGATATGACCAGCGCTGATCAGTTTTCACAGACAGAGCCAGGAATGAATCTGTGCATTGCAGAACAAATTGATGAGAATTACTCAACAGAGACTGGCAACCACACAAGCAATGACCCCAATCTCTAAACCCTTGGCCAAATGCCTCCCCAGTATGCAGTGCTCTGCTGCCCCAGCTGTGTACCTTGGCTGCGGAGGACATTGGCAAACTGGCACACTTTGTGCAGCAGCTCACGGTAGGTGATCTTCGTGGAATCCCCAGGTTCATTCCCTTCCCTGGAAAAGCAAGATAATCTTTGTTACTGTGCAGCAGTACAAGGTAAGAGTGACACTGAAAACTGCTCTGGCCAACAAATATGTCCTCACCTGCCCCTCTGAGCACAGAGTAACCAAACTACAGAAATCCAGTTCTGGACTAATAGTAGGAAAATCAAGTCCAAAGTGCCTAGCTCTGTGTAGATCACTACCGAAAGCAATTGAATGTGTGAAATGGAAATACTGGCACTTTCAGAGAGGCAAGAAGAATCCAAAGCTCAATAAAGAACCAAAGCTAAGAGTGCACAGGCTCAGGAGCACTCTGGGATTTATGGCATGGTTCCCTCTCTCCTGGGTGCTCATGTCTGCAGATATCTTGGTATGAAACACAGCCCAACGTGCAGCGACAACCAGCCCCCAAATACCTGACATCTGCTGGGCTGCAATGGGATGCCAAGGCCTGTCTTGTTTTCCAAGGTCGTATATAAATACACCCATGTATGTTTGTTCAGTGTCATGCTCTGCCTTATTCTCCCTGTGCTCCTCTGTGAACCAACTCCAAGCTCCTGCAGCCCAGACTCGGATGGGAAGGAGAGCCAAGGGACAGGAATGTCACATCCCCAGGGAAATGACTTGCTACTGAAGTAAAAACCTGCTAATTTTAATGTGACTCAACACTTCAGCCATGCAAATCAGGTGGCACTCCTAAAGTATCAGGAGATTCATAAGGAATTTGACATGACTTCACAGGGGAGAAACAGCAGTCTCCTACGCTCTGGAAGGACACAGACACTTTTGCAGGTCTCTCCAAGGCAGCCAGCACAGAAACTCCAGTGATCCATAGATGAACAGCGGTATCACATCACTCTCAGCTGCCAGTGCTTCTGGAAAAGTGTCCCCTTAGTGTGTGCAGCCAAATGAAAAGCACCACTGGTGCTGGGAAGAGGCCAGGAAGCACTTCCATGCCACGTGCTCCCTCAGGATTGCAGCCAGGCTCTGCCGAGCTCTGAAACAGAAACTTCACCTCTTCAAAATGTCAAACAGAGCACTCCAAAACTAAGTACAGAATTCTAGCAAAAACCAACCACTTCTCCCAGCAATACAAACAGCAGGAAGGCTTCTGGGATGCAGAAATGCATACAGTAACACCCTAATTTCCCAAGTAATGCTGTAAATCAGCCATTCTGTGCCAGCACAACAGTCACCACATGCTCCAATGGCAGACGTGGCTCTGGTGGAGAAACCACAGGAGCTGGGAGAGCCTCACTGGTACGAGCTCTGCTCCTGCCCCATGTAGAACAGGAGTTCCCAAACTGGGGGCTACACCTGGACCATCATTTGTGCATCTGCTGCTTTCACACTTGCCTTATCCCCCCTGATACCCAGTTACACTCCTGGCTTCCACAGTGCTCTGCAGCAATTGGGACCATGGATACCTGCACTGGCACAGGACAGGGAATCTTCCCATCACTGGCTGCTGGAAGGGTGATTCCCTGCTCGATATTTTATGCAAGTTTGGCCCCTTCTAAGAGCAAAGGGGAGAGACACAAGAATACAAAGCTAAAGCAAAGCATGGGAATGTGAACCAGTGTCCAAGGCAGGTAGCTCAGCCTTGACATCCCAGCATTTTCCTCTCTTTTTCCCATCACAGCCAGAAGCACCACTTTGAGCTAAATGACATGTGAAACTGTTAGTCAAGGTCCTTACAGCAGGACTCTCAGCTAAGAAAGGGAAACCAGGAAATCAGTTTCTCTTTTTCATTCTGTTACTTGAGGTCAAAGATGCAAGAGCTGATTCCAGTGCTGGGCTGAGCAGCTGTAACTGATCTGGCTCACAGGAACAGCATCTGCTTCTGCTGTGTCTGGCTGCACACTGAGTGCCTCCCCTCACCATCCAGCTTTTTCTTTGTGCACCCACATCAAGGCTGGTGCTGTGCAAACCTGCTTGTGTCCAGATGTACAAGATCACTGTGTGTGCAGCTCTCCCCTCAGCCACGAGCCCTGCTATGGAATAGCTCTTAAAAGGCAATTGTAATGCTTCCAAATGCAAGCTGGAGCATCCCAGCCCACTAATCCCCCACCTGAAGGTCACTGGGGTCTGCTGGGCACTACAGGCAGGCCCTGTGCAAGCCAGCCCCCAGCTCAACAAACAGGGCAGGGAGGAAGGATGTCCCTTTGTCCATGCTCTGGCCCAGCAAAGGATCTAATTACAGCCTTTACTAAGAGAGGAACACATTAGGAGGAAAGGCTAGCACAGGCTGCCCAGTGTGCTATTTGGGGGCTGAGCAGCCAAGGGGAGAGGCAGCCAAGCTGTGGGTTCTCAGGGGAGCTGCCCTGCACACGGTGCCCATGAGGGACACAGAGC
>NW_005054502.1:735827-747472 GCF_000277835.1 Geospiza fortis | reverse complement strand
CTCTCTGCACAAGAGAGGCACATCCCAAACATGCCAGGTCCTCCTCCTTGGCAGCATTTTGGAGGGACATTCAGGCCAAGGAATGTACCCAGGCTCGTCCTAAGGCCTCTTGCATAAGGCATTGCAGGAAAAGCACAGAGCAGAGCCAAAGAGAAGTTAAAACTTCTACAAGGATTTTCCGGGGTTTTTCAAAGTCCTTTCCATCCATTTGCGTGACTGCAAAACAGCTCCCCTACCACCAGCAGGGCAAACCTCAGGCTTCAGATTTTAAGAAGACCTTTTGTTCAATGGGAAACAAATCATGTCCTTGTTTCTACAGGACAAGATGCCTCCCTTCAATGCATCTCCAGCCAAGGCCTCGAGCAGTCTCCCAAGAGCAGGCAATTGCTTTACATATCCATGCCTCTGAAAATAGTCTGGAGTGCCCACAGCTGTACTCAGTGGGCTACAGCAGCACTCAGACTGCTCAGGACTCTGCTTTGGCACAAAAGCCCAGTGAATGATGGATTTTAGACAGGGCATTTAAAAGAATGCCCACTTGCATGCTATTGAGTACTCTCTGCATCAAAACCATGCCCTCATGGCATCCATCTTCTGCCAGCAGCACCTTCCCAACAATGCCCTTCTGACATAAGCAAGAGCTGTCAGCCCTGAGTGTCTCACATGGGCTCCCCTGTCCAAATTCAACTAAAAAAGAGATAAAACTGCAAAAATAAACCTCGCTCTTCTGAAAACAGCGCTGCAGAACTCACCTCTGCAGTTCTAACCCCACCAATCCAACACTCCCCAAATACATATTTTTTTAAGATCTATTGGTGAAAATAGGTGGCAGCAGAGCTGCTGTGATTGTTCATGTGCAATCTGTGCTCTAACAGCAAGGCTTCTTCTGAAAGGAAAATCCAATTCTCAGCTCCCCAAACATCCCAGATACATCATTAGATGAAATACATGGTGAAGCATAGTGAGTCTGACATTTTTTTCATCTTCAAACCAAGCCCTACATTTAGCAACTGTAATCCAAAATTTTACAGTATCATCTGGCTCATGGCAGGGAGGAATTTGAGATTTTTAGCACTTGAGAAGCCTGTGTTTTACATATTGCATGTTGTGTGAATTCTCAGCTGGAAAAAGACAAGTTTGGCCATATGGAATACATAAGGAAGAAATTCTTCCCTGTGAGGGTGCTGAGGCCCTGGCTCAGGGTGCCCAGAGAAGCTGGGGCTGCTCCATCCCTGGGAGTGTCCAAGGCCAGTCTGGACAGGATTTGGAGCACCCTGGGATAGTGGAAGGTGTCCCTGCCCATGGCAGGGGTGGAATGAGATGAGCTTTAATGTCCTTTCCAACCTAAACCATTCTGTGACTGAGTAAAAGCAGCAATCCAAAGTTACCAAGCACAGGTGGAAGGCACCTGAAAGATAAATTTTCAGAGCACAGCAAACCATCTCAAAGCTACCAGGTCTCATTTTCTGACTGGCACAGATGTGATGGCAGGCCACAGAGCAATCTTTTTTTAATGCAGGACAAAGGTTCTGCATTTTACCAACTGGAAAGCACTCTCAAGAAAACACTGATTCCCAGTTTGGAAAAGGTGTTGTAAGAGGGAAAGAAGCCTTTATCAGATGATGCCATGTCACAGGAACAATTCACACAGTGGGGAACCACAGAGAGACTCAATGATCTCAAAGGTCTTTTCCAATGGAGTTAATTGTGTGATTCTGTGACTCCAGCAGAGCAGAGATGGGGACTGTGGGAATGCCTGCCCTAGAACATCTCTGTTGCCATCTAAACTAAAACATGCTCAGAGCCCAAAATCCCTTCTAAACATGAGACATCTCCAGCTCCTGCCTCACCAGCAGCCTGTTCCCAGAGCAGGGGACAGGGCAAAGGAAGGAATTTTCCTGCTGTGGTGACAGCTCTTCATGTGCAAGGTCACCAGGGGCGGCCAGGAGGGCTCCTGGGCTTCCTGATCCGTTCCACATCCAGAATTAGAGCAGCCAAAATGCCAGGCAGAGCTGGGCCAGCCAGGCTCCTGCCATGTGGGGAATGTGCTCACGTGTGAGCCGCATGGGCAGCGAGAGCCCCCGGCGTGCTCGGCCACCGTGGTGTCAGCTGCTCACACACCTCCTGCCACGGCTGGTCCTAGGACAGCCCCAAAAACTGCTGCCTGAAAAGGGTCTGCCTGGACACATCTTGGTTTCTCAGGAACAACAGCAGGCAAAACTGAAAAATTAATAGGATTTCTCCCTACACCGCAGCCTTGCTTTTGTCATTTGAGAGAGGAATGGCACTCGAGTAAAGACAGCCTTTAAAATCTGTTTTTGAGAAAATAGATTACATTGAAACATGAAGTTTGGGGAGAGCAGCTGTGCAAGATAATCAGAAAAAGACACCCTTTCATTAGAAAAATAAATATGGTATTTGCATGGATTGTTCAATATGGAAATGCTCTTAACTGCACAAACAGATGGGTCTGCAGCAGGTCTGCAAAAAAACCTCCATGAGAACATTTCATAATAACGGGGCAGACTGCCCAGCCCTGCCCATGCTTAACGTCACCATCTCCCATTGCAGTAATGCAGAATTCCCAAAGGAGTTCTGGGAAGCCTGACGTTTCTTGAGCAGCAAGTTTACCAGAAAGTTCAACCCCACCATCACCACGCTTAAATCCTCTTGCATCACAACACGGATCAAGAAAGAAGTTGTGTAATGACAGAGCTCAGCTTGGGAGGGGCTGGTGAAAAGGTTTTCCCAGTGTGTTCAGAAATATTTGGCAGCACTGAGAGAACATCGTTGAGAAAGCCCAGGGAAGAGAAGAATCTTACCAGTTTAATACCATCACTTTCTAAATCCACACAGTTGACTGTGACCACTGCATTAGAACCATCCATCAGTTTTCCCCTCCAGTGTCCCCCATACACTTAGGTAGGGCCTAACAAAGCTCTGCTCTCAAATCCATCTCTGAGCCAAACCATCCCAACTTAAAGCTGATCATGTATCTAGCATGAATGGGCTTCTATTGCTGTTATGAAACTCAAATCAGCTGCATCAAAGCAGAAGCTCTGCAGGGAACAATGTTCTGTGTTCATCCCCTCCAGCCCAAATGACTCCAAAACAGGCACTATGTATTTTACAGAACAGCCAAAATGGAGCTTATTTCCACAGGGATACTAGGTCACCATTTGCTCTTTGATCAAGGAATCAATCCTTTACTCACCTTTAAAAGCAGCTATATGGACACAAAGCTTACAAAGCAAACACCCAACACCCTGCATAGCTGTTACTGTCCCATAGGAAAACCACATCCATCTTTCTGTCCTTCCTTCTCATTAAATACATTCCCAGCTGCTCCTTGTATCTGCAGCCTTTCAGAAGCTGAACAAATACCAGATGCATCTAAAGAAATAATATTTATCTTGTGCAGCCCAACCACTGCTCACTCTGCCATTCCCTGAGTGATCCTACACCACAGAGCCCAGACAGAGATGGACACTGCTCCAAAACCACTCTTTATTTATCAACCTGCCAAAATTCCCTCCAGTTATCCCATTCATGCCAGGCTATGCTCTAAAATCTACTTCAAGCCCCTTTCTTTAGGCAGTGGGATGCTCAGACATCTCTAAAGGAATCAACACCTCCCAGTGCTGCTGGTTCATCAGCCAACATGGGCAAGTGAACTCAGTGCCATGGGATTTGTACACTCTGTGCTCACACCTGAGAGCCAGAACACCCCAGGGAAGTGTTTTGGGGAACACAGGATCAACACAGCCAGGAAATCCCTCTTCAAGAGAAATGTACTCTCACCCTGACTCATTTGACAAGATAAGTCATTTTACAAGTCATATACACTACATGTAAATACCCTGGTGACAGTGTCAGCAGCCACTCCGTGCTGATGGGCTCAGAAAGGAGAATTTGCTCTCTGTGGCTTCATGATTTTCCTACTTGTTTGATACTGAATAACCACCAAGTCAAGAAGAAAAGCATTAACTCTTAATTTCTGAAGTACTTTAAAACACAAGAAAACAACCAGTGGAGAAAAGCAACAGCTTCTTGCCTATTTTATTTAGGGGAAAGGTTTTTACAAGCAAATTTTAATTACATTTTTAAAAACAAAATAATCATATAGCATTGCAGCAGAGGTCATGTGCAAGACTGACCCAGCACATCAGAGTTTGGCTGCCCTCAGCCAGCACTTGTAACCCTATCAGCCAAAACCACTGAATGCTGCAGAAGAACATGTGAGTTTGACATGAGAGGAAACATTTTAGATGTTTACCATCAGTTGGGTTTTCAAAGGAGCATGGACTATTTTTACCAGTCCAGTGGGAGTAGGGCTTATATTCAGTACAAAACAGCTGATTGCTTGTTTAAACAATTTACAGTTGGGCTGTTGAACACACCCTGGACAAAGCTTCTGTAAGTAAAATAATCAACAAGCCATCTGCTGCTGGGAAATGCCCCATTTTGGGAAATAGATGCATCCCTAGTGGGAACATTCTGCCAAATTTTGTAGAGCTTCTAGAAACACAGAAAGCCAGGCAAGGCAATTTCAATGGAGGTTCAAACAATATCCATGAAGGGCATGGTAGGAAATTAGGCTTTTAATCAGATTTTTGGTGGACATTTCAATTTCATGCATCATAAACCTCCAGAGGTGGAGGCCAGGTGTCACCTGCTGGAATGTCATTTAGAGAACATCTCTTAGAAGATGGTCAGTGGCAACAGGAATGGAAAACATGCTTCACTATCACTGAATGAATTACAAAATGAATGGTCTGGGTTGGAAGAGACCTTAAAGACAATCTGGTTCCATGGGCATGGACACCTTCCACTAAACCAGGCTGCTACAAGCTCTGTCCAACCTGGCCTTGACCCCAGGAATGGGACAGCCACAGTTTCCCTGGGCACTATCAGGTAGCTAAGTGTGACAAAGCAAACAGGAAGGCCCTCAACTTCCTTGAGGGATTCCCCTGAACAAGGGAGGCGACATCTATGAAAATCTATTAATGGCAAACTGCCAGGGCTTACAATTTCCTACCGCACCTCATTTCGACATTTCCAAGTGATGTGCAGAAATGCAAACAGAGAACTGAAACCCTGCTCCAAAAGGGGGGAGGTGAGAGCTCTTGTGAAACCATTGTCCATCAACACTTCAGCCCAGGAGTTCCAGGCACAGAGAGTCTCCAGGCATAGCAAATGCAGCAACCCACCAAAAAATGCCACACTAAACAAGCACCCACTCACACCTCTTTTGGCAAAGCCTGAGCATTCTGTCCCCTACTTGGAGCAAGTCTCACCCACGTGTAGCTGGAGTCCTTGTCCACTACAGCTCCATTCAGGGTGCCAAGGGAGAACACACAAGCCATTCACACAGCTAAAATAATCAGGTTTTCTAGTCCAATGAGCAAACTGAAGGCTCTGATCTTCCGTGTCCTGAATCCATACAGAAGTTCACCATCCTCTCTGTCCATGAACTCCATTTATCCACCGCAAGTTTCAAATCTCCAGCCAATATTTGTAATATGCCATCACTGCACAACCCCAGTGCCCCTCCCTAAAGCAACCAAGTATTTTTAAAACACAACCAGTTGTTTGTAACAGCTGCCAGCAGAACAAGACAAAAGTTTCACAGACATGAGAAAATCCAGGTGTCACTGTCTGTGCACACCCACCCCTCATATTGCCCCAGGTAGTTATTTTAACAACCACACCCCCACAACCACGCAGAAAGGCAGCATTGCACAGGGTATAAACCAACATTTTCAGGTAGGCCTCCAGATTCAGCACAAATTATTACATCCCTCATGCTGAATCTAGAGAGCTATCAGAGCAATGAGGAGGATGAGGAAAAAGTACTAAATAAGAACATAAAAACTGTCACTGGTGTCATTTACACAGCAGCACTGCACTTGTGCTCACAGCAGCTCAGCCAAGAGCCTCTCAGACTAAGCTAAAGTACCATGTTGGGTCAGAACCATGGCTGGTGTTTGACCTCCAGGTGCAACAGCAGCAGGAGATGCTGTTTCTGGAGCACATCAGCCTGGCCATCACCAGCAATTCTGTTTCAACACTGCCCTTGGCAGTCCTGCTGCTGACCCTGAAGAGTGTCCACTGAAAGTGAGGAAGCAAAAGGCAAGGCTAAAGCAGCTCCATAAAAACACTGTTCTTCCAGGCACACTTGAATTCCTTTCTTGAACAATTTTTTGTGGGAAACCTCCCCAAGGTGGTGTGAAAAGAGCCATCTCTGCATGCTCAGTGCCACCGGCCTCGTGCTCCGGCAGTGGGCCAGCAGCTCCACCACCTCTCCCAGTGACCCTGTTCCACTGCACCCCCAGGGATACAAGTCAGACTTACTGGTTCCCAGGACCCTCTCCATTGTCCTCTCTGGGCTAAGGGGGACTGGCAACCTCCCAGCCCTTGGCACTGCAGCCTTTTGTAAATACCACCAGTATACCCTGGCCAGCAGCTCTGCAATTCCACATTCAAGTTCCTGCCCCTATCTGGGGCACAAGCCATTTAATCCTGGACACTTACTGACATCCCACTTGTTTATCTGGTCCAATACTTCCTGGATAATCCCTTGGATTTATATGGATGGATGCTGTATCCCTGCCAGAAGCAGCTACCAAAGGTTTCTGAGCAAAAGGCTGGAAAGAACCAGATCCAACAAAACTCAAATGAAAGCTGCTCCCCTGATTCAAGGCAGCTGAGCTGCTCTCCCAGGCAGGAGAGGTTAAACAACCCCTGTGCCCACTGCTTTGCCATGGAGCAACCACCCAAGTGCTACCTGAGTGCCTTCTCTCTTAACAGATTTGATTTAACAGAGAAGAAAAATCCCACTCTGTCTCTAGGAGCAGGATTATGTGGTATTTGAGCTCAGTAAAAACTACTTCCAGAGAAAATCTTCAATAATGTGGAATGCCTTCCCATGGAGGCACATGTCCAGGGGTGCTTCTGAATGGGCAAAACCACCAGAAACCACAGGCACTGGGTAATCAAGTGTCACCAAGCTTTAATATCTGTTCCTTTCCTTCCTTGCACTGCAGAGGAGAACAGCACGAGGCTGAGAGCACTTGCCAGCTCCCTGCTCCTGCCCTGCCTGGCATCCTGGGATGGAAGAGGCTCTGCAACGCAGGAATGGAGCTTGAGATCTCCAAAACATCAAACTTATCACCCTTCCCTGCATCTCCCTGCAAACCAGCAAGTGTATCTGACAGGGATGAGTCAAGTTCTGCTTTCAAGTCAGTCCTTGGAACGGAAAAACAACTTCCAGTGACTCTGAGCATGCCAAGTGCCTGAGCACCACAGTGCTCAATCTGCTGACTCACAGCATCCAGGAAAGCACACCCCACACATGCCTGAAGGAGGCAGCTTGCTGTTCTCAGATATTTATTTCATCCCTTTGGCACAACCACTCACCTGGGAACTACCTTGGAGATTGCACTAGTAATGAACACAACGGAGGATGCAGCACGTGAGTACAACAGAAACAGCTGGGACAGAAGAACCTCAAGATATGACAGGGAAAAATGGGTCTCAGCACACACACACAGAGCCCTTGGTAACAAGTTTTAGGTCACAATCCCTGTGTTTTCCTGCCCCTCAGGCCAAAATGACAACCTCAAACCCTTAAGCAGGCATGACCATGCTGCCCTGGAGCAGCATCATCTTTGTATCTCATCTGCACCCTAGAGCAGGGAATTCAGAGCAGTTACATGAAATCAGTTAATTTTAAACCCATCATGACCTTGCTCCAAACAGCCACAGCCAAAGTGAGAGACTCCATCCAGCTATGGAGAAAGGTCAGGGAGTTACACCTGGGGAGAAGCTGTGTGTCCCTCCTGTCCCATCCTGTACTTCATTTATGAGTGTCCAAACACAGTGGCTCCTTGCACTACCACACCATGCTGCTTGGTGACTGCCCAGATCTGGGAGAGGAAAAATTTCAAAGAAGCCAGGAAAGCACATGTCTTGACATGCCTGAGGTACTACACTACTCCCTGTTTTAATATCCCATGTTTCTATCGATGCTCCCCCCCACTCCTGCACTACCCACACAGCTCAGTCATCTCCATGATGCAGGGATATTCCCTTTTGGAGGGATGAGAAATGCTGTCTGAAACTCCCAGTTTTGTCACCCTCTCCCACGCTGGCAGATTTCAAAGCCCACCAGAAAAGAGCTACACTTTCTAAGATGGAATCTACAACTATCATTGCCCTTGAAGAAGGTACAAGATTTACAGCTTCATAAAATACATTCAGTGTAATTTATTACCTATTTTAGGTGCACATAATGTGCCTGATTTCCAGAAGGAGAGCACTGTACTGTTCAGCAGTGCTTCCAAAATAATTAGTATCTGCCAAAACCAACAATCTATCCCTCCCCATACACAACAGGGAGATGACACAGATTGCTGGGGAGGCACCTCAGAAAGCACTGAGGGGGACACCCCTTTTCCCATGGAGAATCCCCATCAGGAAAGGAGCTGTGCTGAGCCTGGGTAGTGCTGTGGCCATGAACCAAACCATGCACACACCTGCAAATGTGGATCAGTAAAAGCAACCTTCCCAGGGGTGAATTCTGTTCTTTAAACAAACTGATTTAGGGATATCTCTCATCACCAGAAGAGCACTGAAAGAAGCTGCATCACTGGAAGGGTAACAAGTCATCCAGGAAGTTGCTAAAGAATTGAATGGTCAGTTTGACACAGGATGATCCAAAATCCTGGAGCCAGTGGCAGCAGCAGAGCCGACTGCATCATGCAGAAGCCCTTGGAAAGGCTGGATGTTAACAGCCAGCATCCTCTGCCACAGCATCTGTGCATATGACAGATGTGTGAGGCTGGTTTGTATCTTTTATTTATTTTTTTAAAACACGTTCTCATAGTTATTTGTTTTTTTCTTATAGAAAGTTTTATTGGAAGAAACCTCAAGGCTACAAGGCCCTAAATCTATGATTACATTTTAAAGTCAAGTCATATAAAGAAACCAAACAAACCACACCTCCTAATTTCATATTTGCATGTCCTGTTTGTTCTAGGCCCAGAAGAGGAACCATAGGCACTTATTACTTTGTTAAACAAAGTTCCAATAAGCTCTGGCAGCCTTTAGTATCTTTATTGCTCCTTTCTAGATGTGTAATGTCATATACCAATGCAAATAAAAGCAGAAGGTGAATACATCCTCCCAGAGATGGCAGAAGCCAGGAGCACTGGCCAAGCCCCATCTCCTTGGCTAGAGGGACTCTAAAAACATAGCTCTACCTCCTGCCCCTGCCCCTGGTCCCACCAAGCACTACCAGCACTGCAGCTGGGATAACTGGTTTGAGAAACAGAGGCACAGGTTACACATAAAACAGGCCTCATCCAAATACTTTCACACCCCAGGGTCTAATTAGAGAGTTTTGCAATAGGTGGTGGTTTTTTTTTCATTCCCTCATGGTTATTTTTTTACCTCCACAGGCTGCCCAGGCTGAAGTTTATATGAGATTATTAACAGACACTTCAGCACAGAACTAAGGGCTGTCCAAGTGACTTAGGCATGTCTACAGCAGGGTGAAGGAATACTGTGCTCCTGCCCCTAATAAACCACAAAGTCCTCAGCACTACTGCAAGCCCCCTAAACGTCCCAGTAGCTGGTCCAGCCTATTTCCCCTGCAAGGCCCACTAGAGTCACCACAGGTACCCACCTGCACAGCAACCACTGCTACTGACCTCAGCCTTTACACACCATTATGAAAGAGATTTCACTTTTGAGAGCAGCACTTCATCAGAAGCATTTCCTGGAACTTCTGTTCCTTTTTTTAGGCCACATCAGCAATATTAAGCAGAGAAAGAGGAATCAGAAGCAGAGAAACCAGAAATGTTTGTAACGTTCACAAGCAGCCTGAGATCTCCTAGTGAAGGAGAAAACAGGGAAAAATCCATGTTTCCTACCACCTCAGGATGGCCATTTGGATCTACACAGTCCTAACAGCACCATGAGGACGACACCACAACAGCAAACACCACCTATGTACAAGTTCTGCAGCATTAGGCAATCGCATGTGCTGCTCTTTGTGCTGAAAGCGCAATTCCATGTGGCTTGGGATTACACCCTCTGAGTGGAGCCAATCTGGGCAGTCCTGGACTGCTGGTGGTGCAGGAACCTTTAGTGCAGCTTGGCCCTAACCAACCCAGATAAACTGCTCGCTCCTTCCCATCCAAGCAGGACTGGAGACAGCCACAGACAGCAGTTCTGAGTTTCGTAAGGACATGTTGCTTCTCAGAGACACTCAGCAATGCCTCCAAACATAATTCAACTTTTCCCTAATCTCCTCCTCTCTGAAAGCAAAGACCATGGTTCAGTATCTTTTCAGAGTTGGATAGTCAACCAAACCTTGGTATAAGTTCAGCACCTTTCCCATCTAGCAGGCTACAGACTTTCTTAGATGCAATCTGGTGGCTCAGGTGTTTAAAAATAAAAAAAAAAACTTTTCACCTTTCAGAGGCTTTAATTTCTTTTTTGACCTTTCATACAATGTGATAAGTCTTAAGTATTTCAGAGAGTCAGGCTCATTCCAGAGCGTTACAACACAAAATGTGAGAGAACAAGATGAGAGAAATTAATTATTGTTTTGAAGAAAATCACGTGCCCAGAGAGGAGTAATTTTATAAGTTGCAACCCTCAGCCCTGCTTTCCCCAGTCCTCAGTGCCCCAGGTTTGTCACAGTGTGCCTCTTCCACTGCTCCTACCAACATTCCTGGCTGACAGCTCCACACTACAGTGCCTGGTAACCTGTGACAGAGCCACACTAGGAGAGTTTCTCCCAAAACAGTCAGGGGAAACTTTCTGCTTAGGAGGAGGAGATTTTATTTTTTAGCACTGTGAGCACCACGACTGACAGCCACCCACCATTTTCATATCCACCCCAAGCTTTTCTCAGCATCACAAATACCCCCACAAATGCTGCCAGAATAACCAACAAGAAAAATGTTCACCAAGCCCAAATTAAAACTGTGAGTAGCTGCCTCACTGTCACACAGAGATTTATGTGCATGAAGAATCCAGTCCCTCAACAAACCTCAGCACAGGGCCAGCACTGGCTGCCAAATGGCTTTGTTTGCTTTACATCTTTACCTACAGGAGTTTATAAAGGAGTTTTCATTCAGAAGCTGCAATCATTGTACATCAGAATCAGCTATAGAATCTATTTAACTAGCAGGGAAGTAAACACTTTCTAGCATTTCACCTGTGCCTTATCAATATGATTAACTACTAGGCAGTGTGCGTAATTCTTTCATTGAAGCAAAAAGGGCTATGGATAAAAACTGCAGAAACTCTCTGAAGCCAATTGTACAGCCACAGCCACACTGCTATAACCATGTTCCTCTCAGCAGCAGGGTGGCTCCCCAGTCAACTTTACACCAGGTGACTCAGGGGGCCCTTCAGCTGCACAATAAATCACTTCGACTATCTGATACTTTTATTGCAATGACAGTAAGATTTCTCCATCTGCCCTGCTCTGCTCAAGGGACTCACCATATCCCAACGAGTTACTGCATGCCTACCATGGGGTACATCTAATTGTGCTTCTGCCCTGTCACATACAGTCATAGCCAGGTTGCATGAACACAAGCTCAAGGGAAACAGCAAAATGCACAGCT
>NW_005054502.1:734760-735787 GCF_000277835.1 Geospiza fortis | reverse complement strand
TTTTCTGGATTACTTCTGGAGCTTGGACATCACAAGTGAAACCTACTTTGCATCAATATGAAAAGTAAGTTTTACATGGATTTTAACACTAGTAACTACTCTGGTAAAAAACCAGAAACATACTTCAGATAAGGCTGGAAGTAACTTTTCTTCCCAAAGGTAGTGAAGGCAGGCTGTCTGAAAGCACCTCACATTCAAGTGCAAGGAATCCATATATAAACTCAGGTATTAGGAGAACCTTTCTGCCACAATGGAAACTCGCCAGCCCACAAAACACAAACACGGCAGATAATGAGGCTCATTAGCTTTTAGCCGTGGGATGTTGGCTGTTGCTCTATCCACATCTACCTCCTTCCCCAGGCAGTTGTGGCACCCGCCTCACTCCAGTCTGACTGCTCGGAGCTCTCAGCAGGTGCAGCTGCGGAGGCAGAGCTGGGAGTCAGGCGCTCCCCACTGCCATGCCGGGCACCTCCGTGCATCCCGGGAAGGGCAGAGAAGCTTCTCGGGAAGGGCAGAGAAGCTTCCTGGCACAGCTCTTCCCAAGGACACTGCAAGCAAACACGTGCTGAACCCATCTAAGGATTAGCCCCTCTCAGGTTTTACGTTTTCATTCACCTCAGTAGAAACTGACACTGTTTGTACACTTTAGGGTGCTATTTACACATCCTCCCCACCACAATAAAAACAGAAACTTACCAATAAAAAGCAACTTTGTCCCCAAGCTTCTTCTCATTGACATTTCTGTCCAAGAGGTTGTAGCAGATGTTGGTGGTCGCTCCTTTCATCCACTCGATGAAGATCTTCCCCTTGGTCACATCGAAGTTGTACTTCAGGAAGGGTCCCGTGTGCTGACGCTTCCAGTAGAACTCTTTAGCGATGTCCCCCCAGAATTCTGCAAAGGCAACGAGCACCGGAGCCCGTGAGCGGGAAACGGGGATGAGGGAACGGGGAAGAGGCAGGTAACATCTGTGGGGACACGAGGGGCACCCCGAGCACCCCACAGGCGGGGGTTCGCGGAGGGCTCCCC
>NW_005054502.1:734062-734510 GCF_000277835.1 Geospiza fortis | reverse complement strand
GGGGCGGCGGCCATGTTCCAGAGCCTGTGCTGGTGACACCGTGTGTCCGCTGTCCCGCTGTCAGTGGTGTCACCCTCCCAGCAGTGTCCCTGTGTCAGTGGTGTCCCCTTGTTTGCCTTGTCCTTTCTGTCAGCGGTGTCCCCCTGTCAGCCGTGTCCTTGTTTCAGTGCTGTCCCGTGTCAGTGGTGGCGGCCTGTCAGCCGTGTCCCCTGTGTTAGCGGTGTCCCCTGTGTCAGTGGTGACCCCCTATCAGCCAAGTCACCCTGCAGCTGTTTACCCTACCCACCGTGTCCCCTCTGTCACCAGTGTGTCCCTCTCCAGTGGTGTTCCACTGTGAGTCGTGGCCCTACTCTCAGTGGTGTGTCGGCCATGTCCCCAAGACCAGCGGTGACCCCTGTCAGTGGTGTCCCCTGTCAGTGGTGTCCCCTGTCAGTGGTGTCCCTGTGCC
>NW_005054502.1:721917-734013 GCF_000277835.1 Geospiza fortis | reverse complement strand
CCGTGTCCCACTGTCAGTGGTGTCCCCCTACCAGCTATGTCCCCAAGACCAGCGGTGACCTCTGTCAGTGGTGTCCGCTGTCACTGGTGTCCCCCTGGCAGCCGTGTCCGGCTTTCAGTGGTGTCCCCTGTCACTGGTATTCTCCTCACAGCCATGTCCCACTGTCAGTGGTGTCCCCTGTCAGTGGTGTCCCCCTGTCAGCCATGTCCCACTGTCAGTGGTGTCCCCTGTCACTGGTGTCCCCCTGACAGCTATGTCCCGCTCTCAGTGCTGTCCCCTGTCAGCCCACAGCCCCCTGTCCTGCACCATCAGCCCTGTCCCCCCATGCCAGCAGTGTCCCCATTTAACAGCCCAGCCCCGTCAGCCACCTCTCCCTCGCCAGCAGGAGTTGTGTCCCCTCTGTGCCAGTCCCTGCCACTTTGCCAAGCAGAGGGATTGAGATCCATGAGATCCTCCTTCACCAGCCCCAGCGCAGGCCAGTGGGTATGGCCACACTCTGTGCCTTGTCCCCGTGCAGAAAACAACTTTCGTGTGGATCCATGGCCCTCCACTTCTCCACCGAGCTGCGTATGCACAGCAAGCTGTGGCAGTTCACTGAGCACCTTCCTCCTGCAAAAACTTTGTACAGATCTCCTGAGGTAGTGAGAAATTAAGCAATTTTTTCACTGTTTTTCACCAAGAAGGCAGTCAAATGCTGGAACAGGAGCCCAAAGTAGGAGCAGGGTCACAGTCCTTAGACACAGACAAAATTCAACAAGACAAGCCCCTGAGAAGCCAGGCCCGTTGGAGCTGGAGGCTGGAGCTGGGATCTCCCAAGGACCAATGTGATTCCAAGAGTCTGGTCTCAGAGCAGGAGTTGCCTGTGGTTGTACCTCCTGCAGCAAGCCCCTTGTCATCCCAATCCTTAACACACCCTGCACTGAGCCCAACTGCCCCAACAGCATTGCCTGCCCCTATGACATTGCCTGCCAAGAAGATATTTCTTAGGAAGGCTGCCAAAATCTCAAACTCCTTTTCTCCACTGGAGAACTCACCCCTTGGAGCAAAGCACTGCCGTGCCCAGGCAGCCACCTGCCCTGGGAATTTCTTGCTGGTTTGGTCCAGGGCCAAGGAGCACTCAAAAGATTAAAGTGCATAAACTTAAAGTTGGCACAGTGTCAGCGAGCAGGTACAGCCTACTCTGGTATCCTTGGGTTTTCCCAAGTGCTTTTGTGCACTCCCTGGGAGTGTTGCCCTGCTCTAGACTGGAGAAGACACAAACCTGTGGACTGGTGAGCATTGTCTGCCACTCCAAGCAATGTTCTCATCAGCAAAGAGGCCAGAAACAGTTCTGTACACAAAAGCAGCAGCACTGGTGTGTATTGTTCATTAAGGATGTTCTCTAGTTTTGAAGGGCACAGCTGTGCTGCAGCTCCCTGCTCTGGTGTCAGTTTGCTGCCTGCCCACACGGCTTCAGGGCAAAGGTTCTTCTGTGACCCCTTGTGGGAGGACACAGCTGGTTTACTCCGAGGTGAAACCCAGGAGTAGTTCAGGTGATACCTCCCTCCGTGGTCTGTGTCCTATGGACAGTATCACTCCAGAGATACTCTCTACACACCTCCAACATGAGCTCAGCAGGATTTACATCCCAAATCTGACAGCCACCCTCACACCATGCTGTAGCCCATGCAACAAAGCTTCTTCAGCCATGTAATATAAAATCCCTGCCCTGGAAAGCTACAGTGCGGCCTTATATTATTCATTTTATTATATATTTATATTATATATAATATACATAACATATATATTATATATTATATATTATATAAATATAGAATATATATTTTAAACTCTATATTATATATTATATAAAATATGATGTTTTATATATTATATATAAGACATATACTATATATAATTTTATATATTATATTATATTAACTTATAATAAAATATAGACTTTTTATATTATATATATTATTTTTTATTTGTTTATTTTATGTAACCAAAAAATTTAAAAATTAAAAAAAAAATCACAGGAAGATTAGTGTGCAGGTTCTCAATCTCTATGACATGGGTGAAGGTGAAGTCTCCAACACAATTCCAATGCCCAGTTTTAGCCCATTCCTTTTTGGACTTTTGGCCTGGGATCAGCAGTTTCTGAGCCCAGACCTTCTCTGTGGGTAAACCAGTAAGGATACAGCCAAATCTTGCAAGATATTTCCCTTGACCAGCCAGCAGTATCATTACCTCCAAGTTCCCAATTACAAAAGGTGGGGGTTTTTTAAGAAAAAGTAATTTTGGCTCTGCAGCCTGGGCCCTTGGACAGGGGTGTTTTTGAAGCTCCTCAGGAGCTATGGGAATTACACTCCAGCACTCCTCTTGGATTGATGGTCTGGGAATGGCTCCATGAATTTCTGGATACACTTGGCACATCATTTAACCTCAGCTGGAAACCACACTGATCCTCTCCTGAGAAGTGGGACAAACCCTGCACCTCTAATGGCCTTCACAAGCCACTTCAAGCTGATAATTTTCTGTTAAGAGTTGCCAACCTTCAGTTCCAGCAGCCTGTGTCCCAGGGATTTTGCATTTACCAGCAGCTGTCTAACAAACCCTCTGTCCCCCTAAGTGCCAGGAAGGGGGCTGTCATTCATCCCGCTGCTGGGAAAGGGCTTTGTTACTCTCTTTGTCACAGGACAGTGTCCCCAGAACCAGTGAAGAGGTGGTTTGCAGATCTGGGAGGTGCCCTCTGCTTCCCTTCTCGTTGGCCTTTTGCTTGC
This sequence comes from Geospiza fortis, assembly GCF_000277835.1. Classification (NCBI taxonomy): domain Eukaryota; kingdom Metazoa; phylum Chordata; class Aves; order Passeriformes; family Thraupidae; genus Geospiza; species Geospiza fortis. The sequence continues at coordinate 731,251 of NW_005054502.1, read as the reverse complement.
AGTGATTTGGCCGGCTGAAATCCCCCACCAGCCTCAGTGACAGCATGATTTCTGTCCAACAGCTGTTGCCTGGGTGTGTAGGGCATTCTGAGCCATGAGGCTGGGATGGCCCCACAGCTGTCCTTCATCCAACATTGTCCAGCTTGGGCTGCTTGCAGCCAGGGAATTTTGTTCTTGTGCTGCAGCTGTCCACAGCTGTGGCCCAGGAAGCTGCCTGATGGGGAGAGGGTGCATCTCCTGTCAGAAAGCACCTGCAAAGCAGAAAATCCCAAATAGCCTCCTATTGTTTTCCTCAGCTCTCTCATGTTCCAGTCAATCTCCAAGCAGCTGTGCACAGGGCTGGGAATCACAGAGGTGGTACCATCAGCCAGACCCCCATGGCACAAACACAGCCCTCCTCACCTTTTCATTTCAGTGTCTCACAGGTGGAAAACCACAGAATCATGGAATGCTTTGAGTTGGAAGGGAACTTAAAGCTCATCTCATTCCAACCCCCTGCCATGTGCAGGGACACCTTCCATTAGGCCAGGTTGCTCCAGGCCCTGTCCAACCTGTCCTTTAACACTTTGTGGGTATCCCCAGGCTTCCCTTAGTGATTTCACAGGATCCAGGAAAGGGGCTCCTGCTGTGTGACCTTGCTTTGCTGCTCCAGTTCCTCCACCCCAGGGCAGTTTGCATCCAGCTGGGCTCCTGCCCTGAGGGTGTGCTGGAGCTGGATGCTGCAGGCTTTGCTCAGAACTTGGCTCCCAGCTCTCCTAACTCACCAGGCAGTCCTGGAAAATCAGCTTCATATTAGACTATTGCCTCTTCCTGTAAAGGAATAAAAGTACTTAAAGTGTGCATGTTAATGAAATTACTTGGAGTGGATATGTTAATATATATTAAGGTCTCTTGAAGAGACTCAGAGGGTCAAAAAAATACACTGGCCAGGATATGTGGTATCTTGCTCACACTCTGCTTTGGATACTCTGGAAACTTGGGGAAACAACCTCTAGTGCAGCACCCACAGCAGCTCAGCAGCTGTGGTGGGACCCTTCACTGCATCTTCCCTGACCTGAAAGATCTCAGTCCTGGAGATGCTGGAGGTGGGGGAAAGAAACCGAAAAGTGTGAACTGGTTTGTACACCTCAGACCTCCTGATGCTGGTGGGGTGAGCAGGAGGCAGCCTCACATGGGAAACTTGTGCTAATTTGGGCAAAGTACTGCTCCAGATGGGCAGGTGACTGACCTGGGGGTCCAAGTGGGGTCACAGGGCATTGCCTTCTGGCTTTATTGCCCATAAATGTGGGAATCACATCCCCATTCATGCAAATCACTGAGAGGATCTGGCAGGAAGGATGCAACCCACAGCAGTGGAGGAAGGAACCCAGGAAGGCACGGAGGAGTCTGAGCTACACCATGGCACCAGTGTGATGGCTGAGCCTCATGGGCATGTGTAGAGGAGGACAGCAAGCCACCTCCTCTCCCACTGCCTGTCCACTCCTCCCAGAGCATCTCCTGGGCAGGGCAGCCTGGGCCAGGGCCTGGCGAGGCAGATTCAGCAGCTTGGTGTAACACCTGTCAGTGATGCTAATCAGAGAAGGCATCTTTTTATCATGGATCTCACTCTTGGTGAACTTATCACAGCAAAATAAGTTTGTGCCTTGCATGGCTGTGCCAGAGGCTCTGGGAGCCTTTATCAGAATATCCTGAAGTAGGAAGGGAAAGATTTCTTTAACCACAGGCAAGGGCAGAGAACTGAGGGGCAGAACAAAAGACCAAAGGATCTGGAAGGAATCACAAGTGACACCAGCAAAAACTCCTGGGACCTGCAGAGCAGGGGTGAAATGGAGTGGGAGGCACAGGAGATGAAATGAGAGGATGTGACCAGGCTGTGGATCTTCCTGCTGGGGCTTTCTGGGCTAATTTTCAGCACATAGCCAGGCTGTGCAGCCCTTCACTTGTGCTGGATGAATCAGCACTCAGCAGCAGCAGGGTTAAACACCGGGTTGTTCTGTCTCCCCATTGAGGACACTCCCCCTCGTCACTGGCTGCAGAGGAAATTTTAATCAGCACCGTGATAAGAGCCCTTCAGTCCTGCTGGGAGCTATCAGCTCCTTTGTTTGTAAATGTAACTGCTCAATACCAATGCACTTGGCTCTGGGTTCCAGCACTTCCCTGCTCCACAGCCCTTTGGCTCAGGCTGCTCCCTCCCTCCAGCCACCCCTTAATCAGGATGTTAAAACAGCCCAGGTTGTGCTGAAAACACGGTTCAACCCTGAGCTCTTTCCTTTCTACCCCTGCTGTCACTGGGAGAGAGGGTTCTGAATTTGAGGCGGTTTTAAGCTTCAAGGAGTAGCTGATGAATATCAGAGCCTGGTAATTTAGCCCTCTGCAGAGTACAGACAATATATTCATAATCATTCTATATGGAGATGAGCTAGTAATGCAATCAGGCTTATAAATCAAACCCAGGAGACATGTTAGTGCTGTTTGCCTGAGCTTCTCGAGCGATCTATCCACAGGAAAATGTCTGACTCTTAGATGGGGCCAATTAACTTATAAAGATGCTCTCTCCTCTCACAGTGGCTCATTTGTTTACTTGGGCTCTGCCAGCTGGTGCTATTTTCATTCTGGGAGAGGGGGCCTGGTCGGTAAGAGATTTGTTGGAAGCCTGGGCTGCAGAGGAAGGGAAACTGCCTCTCCTGAGGCAGTGCCTTCATCAGCAGCACAGCAAGGAGACTGGTGTTTAATAAACAGCTTCCCTATGTGAGCTGTCCCCAGGCTTCAGAGCCTGTCCTTTCACTGCCATAAACGTGGCTGCCTTCTTTTGTCCCTGTTTTATTGAGCAGGGAGGGATAGCTGGAGCTCTGGTCATGCCCAGGGTGAGGCTGTGTGGGCACAGGAGCACATCCCACACTCTGGCAGATTGGGAATCAGCACCAGTGGGGCTCGGAGGGTGATGCCAGCACCCAACAAAGCAGCTCTGCTCTTGCTTTGCTTCCTCCTGGCTTGGCCACATCCTGCCCCACACCATGTGCTGGGAGCAGGATGGGATCTGCTTTGACTGAGCAGGATTTAAGGTGTGCTGGCAGCCAGGCAGAGCTGGGAGCAAAGGGACACGGAGTAAAGGGACACGGCTGGAGCAGGGCCAGCACGGAGCTGAGGTCGGTGCTGACACCAGAGGGTGGTGTGGTTTCACACTGGAAATTCACCGCTGGAGACACATCCCTGCTCTGGCACGTTTGTAAGGAGAGGACTTGGAGACAAGCTCACATTTATTTTTTCATAGAGATTTTTAATTTTGTTTTTTAACAGACTTGGTTTAAATTTTTGTTTTCTACAATAATTCAATGTAAAAATCCCAGTACAATATACAACAGTTTGAACATTTGGAATAAGAAATCCAGCTTGGGGAGACACATAAGTTCAGCTAGTTCCTAACACAGGTAGCAAATTCCCTCCACCCTCCCCCAGATTTCCCAGCCAGGAAGGCATATGGGCAGGAAAGCTTTACAAATGTCACACCCACCCTATAAAGACACTGGGTGCTGTGTCCCTGCAGTGGGACATCCCCTAGGAAAGGGCATCCTCCCCTCCATGGGATGGCTAGGAGCCTCCAGCATGGCAAGGCAGAGTTTTCAGGGAAGTGAGGCTGGCTGGCCCTTGTGCGTGAGTGATGTGGGATGCTCTGAAAAGGTCCTGCGTGTAGTCCTGCAGGATTTGGAGCTCCCTTGGCATGGAGAGGAGACCTTTCCTCCCCTTGGCAGCACTGCCAGCAGCCTGGTGCCCTACTGCAGCTGTAAGGCTGTTGGAAGGGGATGGCCCTGCAGGGCCCAGCCCAAGGGGGAGAATACAAGGATGATGAAAGATCCCTTACTCTTGGATCTGAGGGGATATCTCAGGGATCACTCACTGGCCTGGGAGCTGGCAGCTTTTTCAGGAAGGCCCATGGTACTCAAGCAGCCTGGGATTAGTCCTGCTTGAACAGCCTGGAGTGGTCCTGCTCAAGTGACATGGGGTGGTCCTGCTTGAGCAACATGGGAAGGTTCTGCTCCAGCTACATTGGATGATCCTGCCCAAGCAGCCTGAAGAGGTCTTGCTTGAGCAGTTTGGGGTGCTGCTGATCAAGCAGGGTGGGATGGTCCTGCTCAATCAGCATGGGATGGTCCTGCTGGAACAGCATGGAATGGTCCTGCTCAGGCAGCATGGGATGGCCCTGCTGGAGCACAGTGGGATGGTCCTTGTGGAGTATGGGATGGTCCTGCTGGAGCAGCGTGTGTGGTGGGTCTGCTTGAGCACCATGGAGCAGCTGCAAGTGGCAGGGATAGTTCTTCATGTCCTACAGCATCCCAAGCAATGTATTCAAAGCCATTCCTGGCCTTTTTCACCCCTCTTAATCCTTCACTGCTGGAAGTGATCCTAGGGGAATCTAGTCAAGCTGCATGTTCCACATCAGTTATTGCTAATGTTAGATTGGGACATTGGTGACTTTATCTGGCTGAAACCTTATCTGGTTAGTGAAACCTTCCAAGGGCAGAGGTCATCCTCTTTTCCCCCATGACCAGTTCCAGCTGCACTAGCCCTAGGGAGAAGTGTTTTCTGATGTCAGGAAGGGCCCTTCCTGTGTGCATCCAGGGTGGCTGAGCTGGTAGTGGCTTTCCTGGGTTGGTAAGGGATGGGATATAAAGCAGGAGAAGTGGGAAGAGAAGCAGAAAATTGTAGCTGGAGTCAGATGTGCTGGGAGTAAAAGATTGCAGGGAAGAATGGGAGAGGTCAGGCTGGGAGAAGATTGGAAGTCAGGACAGAGGTAGGAGATGAAGGAGAATGTAAGTACAGTTAGAGAGGGAGTTGTGAGGTAAGGAAGGATGGCTGGAGGTCAGGGAGGGGTGGAGAGGGAAATCTGTGAGGTTGGTGAGACACTTAGAGGATAAAGAGGGATATGAAGGTGGGGAGAAGTGGAGGAACATAAGGAGAAACAGGGACACTGCGAGAGGCAAATGACACAGGATGGTGAGATAGCCAGAGGTCAAGTATGAGAGGGACAGGGAAGAGGTGAAACTACAGGAAAAAGTATGGGCAACAATGGGAAGTGAAGGGCCACAGGAAGAACTGAGGTGGAGGAAGAAGTATGAGATGGAGGGTGAAGGAGATGGAAGATGGTGGAAAGGGCAATGAATACGAAAAGTGAGGTTGGGGAGGATGAGGAGACTGGGCAGATGGTAGGAAGTGGAGGGTGAGGAAGGACAGGCAAATAGTGAGTGGTGTGGGGCATGGGGAAGGATGGAAGACAGTGGAAGTGGAGGATGAAGAAGGTGGACAAAATCAAAGAGGAAAACAAGGAGAGATGGCAGGTGGTGGAGGAAAAGATGGAGGGGAGATGAAGAGGGGGGATGAGGAAACACTGGGACATGGATGACAGGAAGAATGAGAGACACTAAGGGGACAGAAGAAGACAAAGACTGGAGGGCAGTGGAGGAAGATGAATGAGGAAATGGGAAACGGACAAGCACAAAGAAGGGATTGGAAATGTGGAGGTGGAGAAGGTAAAATTGGGTGACATTAGCATTTAAAACGCTGGTGAAATTGTGGGAGGTGAGGGTGGGGAAGTGAAGGACATTGAGAGAGGAGCTAGGAAGAGAGAAGAGGATGAAGAAAGATGTGGAGAAGATGAGGAGTGGGGAATGTTGGGCTGAAGGTGGAACTAATGGAGAATAAGCAGGGATAAACTGATGGTAAGATGTAGAGGACAGTGGTGGAGGGAGCTGAAGAAGACAGTGAGATGATGACACGAATATGAAAGGAAAAGCTGGAGGCAAAGCAAGGCAAGGACGGATGGGGCAGGGTGAAGGTGAAGAAGGAAAAAACATGAGAAGAAGGTGGTGGTGAATGAAGGTAAGGAACAGAATGTGGTGAATGAAGGAGCAGGTTAGAGGGATGGGATGAAAGTGTGGCAGGAAGACTGGAGGTGGGATATGTAGGGCAGTGGAGGAGCACAGGAAGGAGGAATGGGAGGTGGTGGGTGATGGAGGAGAACAAGGAGGGATAGGATGCAGTGTAGGATGCAGGAGCAGAAGAGGGTGGGAGGGGACATGGTGGGTAATGGAGGAGCACAGGATGGCAGGGCGGGATGGGACACAGCTGATGACAGCACACTGGAAGGAGTGTAGAAGGAGGGATGGGATGTGAAGAGAGTGGGGAGAACAGGGAGGGATTGGAGGTGGTGAGTGACAGTGGAGCACAAGAAAGGACAGGACAGAAAGGAGGGATAGGACATGGTGGCTGATGGATGAGCACAGAAAAGAAGGATGGGACCTGGTAGGTGAAGGTGGCAGGGAAGGGTGGGACACAGTACATGACTGCAAGGAAGGAGGGATGGGTGAACAACAGAGGAGCAGTGGAAGAAGGGTTGGGACATAAAAGAAGATACACAGGAAAGATGGGGTATGGTGGGAACAAGGGAAGGAGGGATGGGATGGAGTAGCACAGGAAGGAGGAAGGAGGGCTGGATTGGGTTAGGGTTGATGAAGGAGCACAATAAAGAGGGATGGAACAAGAGCAGGTATGAAAAGGATGGGACATGAAGGATGATGGAAGAGCCAAAGAAGGAGGGTGGGTTTTGGTGGGTGATAGAGGAGCTCAGGGTGGGAGAGTTGAATGGAGTGAACCTTAGGGGAGGCTGGGACCAGCAGGTGATCAGGGAATCACAGAATCATTAAGGTTGGAAATGATCTCTGAGAGGATCGAGTCCAACCAGGGGGCATAAGGGCAGGGAGCCATGGGCAGCGGAGGAAGGGGGATGTGGGTGTGCGTGCAGGCTGGCATGGCACATGGCAGCCGTGACAAACACCAGCATCACAGCAACAGTGCAGAGCTGAGGGCAGCCTGGTGACAGTGCTGGCAGTGAGGACCTGTGGGAGCTGACATGGAGCTCTGCTGGTGTGGCACAGCTGGGGTCAGCACATGGGGATGGTGCCAGGGACAGACAGGTGGGTGAGGAGAGCATGGGACACCATGTGTGGGCTGGGCAGCAGGCAGGATGGCAGGAACAGAGGCACAGGATCACGTCACCCCACACCTCCCTCTGCAGCAGCACTGCCCCAGACAGGACAGGCAGCACGGCCCCCCCACCACAGCACGGGAAGGCAGCACCAAGGGTGGGGGTGAGGGGTTGCAGGGCCTTTATTCATCACACAACAAGCAGGCATGACACAGGGGTGCAGGATGGGGTAGGCAGAGAGCCTGTCATCGGGGCAGGAGGTGCCCTTCATGCGACCTTGGCATGGGCTAGTGAGAGGAAACAGGAGGACGGGGCGGGGGCAAACATCTTTACCCAAAACACCTCAGGTTTCACCCCAGGCTGGGCACTGGCATGTGGACAGGGGCAGAATCATGGAGGGGCTGGAGTACAATCAGCCTCCTCCACACCTTAAGCAAATTTTCCCCACAAATTCCTTGCCGGCCTCATCTCAGCCCCCCTGGGAAATGCCCAGCACCGCTATTTACAGAGTAAGACAGAACTGACCAATATTACAAATAATTAAAAGGCAGTTTTAAAAATGAGAAACCACATTCCAAAAAGTAGAGAATCTTTTAAAAAAAACCAAACCAAACCAAAACCCCGATTATCCATGAAAATGCTAAAAACCACCCCGAAAATATCTATGTACAGCAGAAGATTGCCCGTGGCAGTGCTGGACCCAACTCCTCCGTGGCAGGCAGGGACACAGCCCAGCCCTGGCTGCTGGTGAGGGTGGGCAGCACCCAGCTGGGTGATGAGGGTCCCCCGGGGGCTGGCTGGGTGCTGCAGGAGCAAAAGGCCATGGGTAGTGGGCCTGCTGGGCCCTGGCTGATGCTAGTGTGTCCGGGGACACCGGCAGTGAGCGGCTGTCGCGGAGATGCTGACGGAGGCTGCGACGTGGCAGTGATGCAGCAGCTGCTGCGGGCAGGAGAGGGCAGCAGCCTCGGCAGCACCAGCAGGTCTTTAAAGAAACTGCAAGATGACAATGTGCAGAGGCTCTGGGAGCGGTGTACAGAGCTCCAGAGCGATGCAAAGAGCCCTGGGAGCGGTCTACAGAGCTCCAGAGCGATGCACAGAGCCCTGGGAGCGGTGTACAGAGTTCCAGAGCGATGCACAGAACCCTGGGAGCGGTGTACAGAGCTCCAGAGCGATGCACAGAGCCCTGGGAACAGTGTACAGAGCTCCAGAGCGACGCACAGAGCCCTGGGAGTGGCGTACAGAGTTCCAGAGCGATGCACAGAGCCCTGGGAACAGTGTACAGAGCTCCAGAGCGACGCACAGAGCCCTGGGAGTGGCGTACAGAGTTCCAGAGCGATGCACAGAGCCCTGGGAGTGGCGTACAGAGCTCCAGAGCGATGCACAGAGCCCATGGAACAGCGTACGGAGCCCCTGGAGCACTGTACAGAGCCCCAGAGCAATGCAGAGCCCTGGGAGCAGTGGATGGAGCCCCTGGGGCAATGCAGAGCCCTTGGAGCCATGCACAAAGCCCCCAAAACAAGGCACACAGCCCCAGAGCAATGCGTTGAGCCCCAGGCACCTGCAGGCAGCTCCATCTGGGTGAATCCCTGCCTGGCCCCTGGCAGGCGGCTGGAAAATAGGTCAGGCAGCTGCCTCAGCAATCTCTGTTCTCTCCTGGAGCTGCAAAGGGGCAACCAAGGCTGCTCTGTGTGGGACTGGGTCTCAGTCCCCCAGCCCCAGGAGCTCTGCAGTGCTGTGGGGGCTGTGGCTGCTGCCCCCTCCCTCCCTGGATAAGGCTTTTTCTGGTGGTGACAGAGGGATGTGCGGCACAGACCACGGGCCACGCTGCAGCCTCCCAAACCACAATCTCTTAATCCAATTGGTGCCTCTCCAAAGTAGCTCATTTCGGTATTTTTAAAATGCACTTGGTTTTACATTGCAGGCTGTCCGGAGTTGGGCAGGGCCAGAAGTGGAGAAACAAAAAAAACCAAAAAAAAAACAAAAAAAAGAGAAAAGAAAAGAAAAAAAAAAAGAGAAATATGTATATTCAGCACTTGGAGAAGAAATAACTACAAGTGGCCCCAAGCAGGGAGGTGGGTGCAAGGCAGGGGCACCACAACCCCTTGGGAGCAGGGGATGTGCACACACACACACAGAGGCACAGGCCACCTCTCCCCACGCTGTGCACCCAGCGATCCCAACCTGCAGCTGGAGGAGCCCGGGGACCACCCGCACCCCTGCCAGCAGCCAAGGGCCTCAGCAGCACCCCAAGAGCAGAAGGGTGGCCGAGGAGGGCCCCCAGCCAGCCCAGCCCGGGTGAGCACAGGGAGCCTCCCTCCTCCTTCCTGCCGGGGAAGCACACTCAGCCCGCGGCTG
>NW_005054502.1:720329-721478 GCF_000277835.1 Geospiza fortis | reverse complement strand
TGGCGGACCGCGGAGCGGGATGGCCGGGCAAAGCACGAGGTGAGGGACTGGGAGCTGCAGTCACACGCCGTGTCCTGCAAAGATAGACAGGGCACAGCGGAGTTAGAGGGGTCAGGCACCCTGTCCCCCGCCACGGCGGGACACCCCGGGGGACTCCGTGCCTCGTTACCTCGCTGGCTAGAGCCGAGATGAGGTCGGGGTCCCGCAGGGCTGCGTCCTTACTGCCCTGGCCAGGGGACGAGGGCTTGGGGTCCTCGCAGCTGCCCTGCTTGAGGACCTTCTTGTTCAAGACACGGGAGATGTTTTCATGGTGGGTGGTGGAGCTGGGGTGCTCGGCTCTCTTGCTCTCCTCCCCGGTGGCCTCCTTCTTCTCCTGGGGGGCAGTGGGGCTCTGCGCCCGCCCGCAGACGTTCCTGAAGAACTCCTGCACGAGGCCGTACTTGGGTGCTTCGGGCTTGGCCCGGCCGCTCTCAGGGCAGCCCGGCTTCCAGATGGACTCGGTGCTGCCCGCGTGCTCCACCACGCTGAACAGGCTGGACAAGCCATCGTTGATGTTGCTGAGGACGGGGCTGTCGCGGGTGGTGGTGGAGCGCGCCCAGGCAGAGCCGTTCTGCTTGCTCTGGTGCAAGTTCCACAGGCTCCTGTCCTTGGCGGCGTCCAGCTTAGAGGAAGACCTCCTCTGGAGCTTTGGAGAGCCATATTTTGGGGAGCAGCACGGCCGCTCGATCCTGGAGTGGACCTTATCCAGAGAGGAGGAGATCTGCTTGCTGCGCACGGACACAAGGGAGGAGCTGCGCGGGGACCAGCTCTTGCCATGCATGCCAGCAGCACGGGGCAGGTCGGTCTGCAGGCCCACGCTCACTGTCTGGATGGTCTGTGTGCCCACGTGGGCCAGCCCCACGGTCTGGCTGGAGGTGCTTTTCACCTTCCTCTCGAGCGAGCTGGAGCGGATGGCCTGGCGCACGCAGTTGGTGATCTCCTTCATGTCGTCGCTCATGTTGCCGGAGATCTCCAGGTCGTGCAGCGAGGGGGGGAAGCGCGGCACCGGCGGCACCGCACTCTCCCCCGCACCACTGTCCAGCAGCTCCTGCTGCTGCTTGGAGAAGTTGCACAGCCACTGGCTGGAGGGGCCCTCGGCGCCCGCCGGCT
>NW_005054502.1:717393-720236 GCF_000277835.1 Geospiza fortis | reverse complement strand
CCCCCCCGCCGCACCACCGGCGGGCTGTAGTAGATGCGGATCCCTGTCTTGTCAGGGGCCGTGTAGCTCCTCTGGATTTGTTTCTGAGCTGGGTCGTGCCCAGAGAAGCTGCTTGCCCGTGAGTAGTCCCAGGAGGAGATGCCCAGCTTCTCCTTGGCCAGGCTGTCGGGGGCAGGTTGTTCGATATTCACATATGTACAGTTGGAGGGAGGGAGGCTGGCGCTGTCCCAGATCCCATTGGGCAGCATCTGGGTGGTTGAGGATGACTTTTTGCACCGGGCGTGGTCACCCAGCCCTGGCACGGTCTTTCCAGAGAGGTAGGGAGAACAGTCGAGCAAGCTTTCAAACTCTGACATGGAGGAGACAGACTTGGTCCTGTGGGAGGAGAGAGGATGAGGATCAAAAGGGGGCAGGGAAGGGGACTGGGGGACAGCTGAGGCACTCTGTTCCCACCCCAATGGGACCTGCTTGGGCACCCAGTCCTGCTCCTCACAGGGAGCCCTTTGCTTCCAGCACTACCCTGGAACGGGGTTGCATCTCCCCTGTGACTGTTAGGGATGTCAAGCCCAGGGCGCCCCTCTGTGTTCCAGGGACTATGGAGACATCAGCACACTCACCTTTTGAGGTTGGTTCCCTTGGCTTCTGCTTCAGAGATTGTCTCCTTGTCTGTGATTTTCTCATTGAGAGCCTAGGAGGGCACAGGAGAAAGCTCCAGGGTCAGCCAAGCACAGGACCAGAGCACAGAGATGGGCTGGAGCTCAGGGGCTGCATCCTGCTCCCCCTCCAGCACCACCAGCTTCCCCACACACTGAGGCACAGCAGTCCCAGGACTGCATGGGGCTTGCTGCAACCACATCTATTTAAAATCAGCTTTTTATAACCCCACAGAAGCTCTTGGGGGTTCAGCCATGCCCTTCATGCTCTCATTCTCCTGGTGCTCTCTCTCGCAGCCTCATTTGCTGTTTAAGGGGGTGTTAATTTGGGTTCACACATCCTCCAATCTAACCCTTAGCACAGATCTGGGCTCTAGGAGCATTTTGAGAGCACCCTCTCTTACTCACCTCTTTCCAGTTGCTGCCGTGTTTCTCCATTTCAGAGTGCTTCAACGCCCATGGATTGGGTCCTTTCTGCAACTGGAGAATGTATTGGTCACTCAACAAGTGCAACATGAGCCTCTCTGGGCAAGCAAAAGCATGAAACATTCTCGGGGCAAGCAGCAGAGGCTGGAGGACACGTGCAGGATGGGGGACACCATACCTGGTTGAGTTTGTTCTGCAGGTCCTTCGCTTGCTGCTCTGCCTGCTGCTGCTCCTCCTTGAAGCGAGCCAGCAGCTCCACCTTCTCCTGGTTCCAGTTCTTCTCGCTGATCTGCAGCTGCTTGGTGAGGTCCATGACAGCGCTGTAGGACTCAGCCAGGAGATGCTGGTGCTCCTCACGCTCCCTCTTCAGTGCCACCTTCCAGTCTGGCAGGGCACGCTCTGCGATCCCTTTGCCTGCCTTTGACTCCAGCTGTGGGGACACGGTGGTGGCTGTGAGGGACCCAGGGCTCCAGTGTGGTGCTGGACATCTCCAGCACACGGGCAGGGCTGCAGGAATCCCTCTTGCCAGTGCCAGTCCCATGCTGCCAGGCTGGGCAATAAGAATGTCCCCAAGGATGTGACACACACAACATGGCTTGCCCATGGCATAGCCAAGCCATGGCCAGCCCTGGCTTGCAGCCACATCATGCCAGCTGGCCAGCAGATGGTCACCCAGCAGGACACAGGCTGAATGTCCTGCCTGCCTGGCTGTGCTCCTGCCTGCAGGACACGGCTCCTGGAGAGGGGCACCATCACCTGAGCGGCCTCCAAGGATGCAGCACCAGTGGGGTGCTGCCACCACGGCTGCTCTGCTTGCTTTTGAGGAGGAGATATGGGAACTGGGGACTCATGCTCTGCCAGGAGAAATCCTGCCTGGAAAGTGCTGGCACCTGTGCTGGGGAGCAGAGCTGATGTACAGCCATGGGCTGCTGCCAGCACAGCGTGAGTGGAAACCTCTCAGCACTGGGAGGGCAGGGCTGAGGGACTGGTGGGACTCATCCTACAGGCAGGAGCTTCCCCCACTGCCCAGGCTGCCCTCCCTCCACCTCCTGCCTTCCCTGCAGCCATGCATCCCTTCTGCAGCATCCACAGGGATCCTGCACTGTGACTCAGGGTGGGGGAGAGGTGGGCTCTGATGCTGCTCTCAGCTGCCTGTCCTCAGGGGGGATGCTGAGCCCCTGTCCCATCCCACCCTCCCCAGACAGAGGAATAAAGAGCATCCTCTGCTGCTCCACAGGCAGATTTCCATGCCAGCCCCGTTGCCATGGAAACTCTCCTGCCTGAGTGGCTGCTAATTAAGATTCCCACAGTGCCACCCTGCTCCCAGCCCAGTGCTTGGCACAGAGCACAGGCAGGCCCCCAGCCTCCCAGCAGGCACGGGGGGGCTCTGCCAGCCCACAGGGGTGCCCGGGGCTCCCACCTGGGCAATGTGGCACTTGAGCTCAGCACGCTCCATCTCCCAGGCGGCCTTGGCCTTGGTGAACTGCTGCTGCAGCTCGCTGGCACCGCGCCGCTCCTCCCGCAGCTCCGTGCACAGCTCCTTCAGGGTCACCTTCATGTCTGCCAGAGTCTTGATGCACTCGTTGGGCTGCAGGAGAACAGGGGTGAGCACAGGCAGCACGAGGGGACCCAACAGGGTGGGACTCTGTGGGAGCTGTCCTCTCTGCATCCCAGCCCTGCAGGCTGCTGCAAAGGTAAGGGACAGGGGAAGCCACCAAGGCAGGGGACCATCCTCACCCAGGCACACACCCCCAGAGCAGCCAC